>NW_006954513.1:0-4209 GCF_000164805.1 Carlito syrichta
CAGATTTTATTTGTTTCATTCTATTTTTAAATTTTTTTTCGTTAAAGATATTCAATTTAGGGGTGGGGTATAGAAATGTTCATTATGCAGGGATTGGTTTTTTAAGAAGTGCATAATACTCTGAAAACTTCTTTTCCTATTAATATGTTAGAATACACGGTATAATTCTGCTTTCATCTTTGACAAGTAGGATCTTTCTCACATAAATGCTGAAAGTTTTATTTTGCATAAATTGAAACTTGTTGAGATTCCAGATGTATTTCATCCTTAGATAACTAGACCTTGAAGATCAGTGTACCTAAGTGCTATTCAGAAGACAGAATGAATAATGAATCTTAATAATTTTCAAAAATAAAACAGTATCACAATTTAATACAGATTTTTCCATTCTTAAAATTTGTGTTCATTCTCTTGGTACACTGTATTTTCGGTTAGTTAATTTTGATTAAATATTACAGATATGTAATTCTTAGAGAAAAGTTTCCCCTACACATGTGAAGGACATATAAAATCAAATTCCCCTTATATTTTAAACCAATTTATATTTTTTAAAACGTATTTCCATTGAATGACTAAGTATTTTCTCTACCTAAGACATAAGGCTGAACTCTGCAACAAAGTCTCAGATTAATCTGATATTTTTAATCACCAAGCATTTAAAATCAGGCACCACAAAAGAAACAACTTGTGGCCGAATATTTATAAACCAACATAACATGGAGATTTACAAAGAAGCATGTTTTTGGACTTCCCATTACTATAAAAATTTAGATAATAGAAAATCCTGGAAAATTGAGTTTGATCTTAGCTAAAGCAATGTTCAAATCTTGGGAGAAAAACTACTCTCAAGCTGTTAAATAATACTAAAAACATCCAAATTTCTAAATTAAAGAAACGGATAAAATCTTATTTGGTTGTGCTATAACCAAGCTCCAACAGGACTCTGTGAATATAATAATAAAACACTACCTCGTGGGCAACCCCCTCAGATCCACTCCCACTGTGGGAGCTTTTCTGTCCTCTCAATCAAGCCTGTGTTAAAAAAAAAAAAAAGGATACTACCTTATTCAGTGGATTCTTTTTTTTTTTTTTTGAGTTGGAGTATCTGTCGCCCAGACTGGAGTGCAGTGGGTGCTCCCGGTCACCGCAGCCTCTACCAGCTGGGCTCCGGCGATCCTTCCACCTCAGCCTTCCAAGTAGCCGGAATTACAGGCATGCGCTACCACGCCCAGCTGATTTTTTGATTTATTGTAGAGATGAGGTCTCGCTGCCCAGGCATGTCTCAAACCCACGGGCTCAGGCAATCCACTCACCTCAGCCTCCCAAAGGCACGGGATTACAGGCTGAGCCACCGAGCCCAGCTTTCAGTGGATTCTTGAATGGCCACTTATCCAAGGAGAAGTATTGGGATACGTATGAACACCTTTTTTCCTTCTCTTATTGGGTAAGAAAATCCACCATGTCTACCACATTTGGCAGAGCACTGTACACAAGTTCTTGAAACCTAAGGATTGCTCAGGAGTCAAGGTCACTCCCATTATGATGTCAAAGTTCTGAGGTTGATGTCATAAATAACAATGTGTGATGCTTGTTTCCCTGACTTTGCTTACATTTTTACTTTAAAAATTAGCCTTTTAAACAATCTGCAGATTCATTGAAATAACCATTAAGTTAACATCATTCTTCTCACAGCTGGAAATTACAATAAAGAATTCACATGAAACCATAAACAATCATGAATAGCCAAAAGAATCCTTATCAAAAGAAACAAAGCAGGAGCTATCACCCTTCCAGATTTCAAACTTTACTATAAGTTTACAGTAACCAAAACAGCCTGGTATTGGTCAAGAATATGTACATAGGCCAATGGATGAGGACAGATATGAAATCCTCAAATTCTCAACCAACTCATCTTTGGAGAAACCTCCAAGTAACACTGTGTAATGGAGAACATATCCAGTAAATGGTGTTGGTAATAGTCTCACCACATGCACAAGATTGAAACAGGACCTCTATCTATCACCATACACATTAACTCTAAATGGAACAAAGACCTAAATGTAAAACACCAAATTATAATAATCTTAGAAAATGCAAAAGACACCTTTATGGAAACTGAAACTGGGAACTAATTCCTCTTCAGAGCCCTAAATGCCCATACCTTAAGAAGTAAGTGAGACAAGTGGAATCTCCTCAAATTAATAAACATCTGCAAAACAGAAGAAACCATCAAAAGAGCAGGGAGACAGCCCACAGAAAGGGATAATCTATTCTCCATCTAAATATCTGACAAAGACATAATATCTAGGATATACAAGAAACTCAAACACTCAGAAAAACAAAAAAAAGAGACTCTTCACAAATTGGGCAAAATACATGATTAGAGACTTGTAAACAGATGCAAGAGGCCAGCAGACACATGAAAATGTGCTCAGCTTCATTCATCATCAAAGAAATGCAAATGAAACCATATTGAAATACCACATACCCCCTGTAAGAATGGCCATCATTAATAAAACAAACAATGAAAGATGCTGGAAATGATTTGGGAAAAAAATGCTTCTACACTGCATGTGGATTGAAAACTAGAGCAACATCTATGGAAAAGAGTGTGGCGGTTCCTAAAGGAACAAGAAATTGACCTACCATGTGACTCAGAAATTCCCCTGAGGAGAATATACCTGGAGGAACTCAAATCATTTTACCAAACAGATACCTGCACAAGTATGTTTGTTGCAGCTTTAATCACAATAGCAAAAAACATGTTACCAATCATGTTGCCCATGAAGGCTGGAATGGGTAAAATCAATGTGGTATATACACACAGTGGAATAATATGCAGCCTTAAAAAAGAACAGATGTAAGGATTTTGTAGAACATTTGATGGATATGAGGTAGCCCATTCTCAGTGATTTATCACAAAAACAAAGAACAGAGGTCCATATGTTCTCCCTCATGAGCTGAAGTTGATCAGTTATACTGCTATAAGAAAGTGATTGGCTGTAGTGGAAAACTTTTAAGGGGAAGGGGTGAGAATGGCACTGGAGGGATACTGCTAAGGGAAGGATGGGCATACCTCATCAGTCAGGGACCGTACATGATCAATGTTTGTATATCTAACTCTGAATTGTACCCCTCATTTTTTAAAAAATTAAAATAAATAAATTAATTAATACATGAAAGCTGTAAAATGTGCAACTGACTTCATTTGTTTCTTTCTATTTTTTAATTTAAAGGTGGTTACAATTCACGGTTGGGTATAGAAATGTTCATTATGCAGGGATTGAATTTTCAAGTAGTGTATAATACTCCAATAATTACTTCTTTTCCTATCAATACGTTAGAATACACCGTATAATTCTGCTTTCATATTTTACAAGTAGTATGTTTCTCACATAAGTGCGGAATGTTTTATTCTGCATAAATTGACACGCTGAGATTCCAGATGCATATCATCCTTAGATAACTAAAACTTGAAGATCAGTGTACCTAAGTGCTATTCAGAAGACAGAATGCATAATAAATCATAATAATTTTAGAAAATACAACAGTATCATAATTTAATACAGATTTTTTCTTTCTTAAAATTTGTATACATTTCCTTGGTACACTCTGTATATTCTGCTAGTTAATTTTGATTAAATATTACACATATGCAATCCTTAGAGAATAGTTTCCCCTACACATCTGAAGGAAATATAAAATCACATTCTGCTTATATTTTAAAGCAATTTATATTTTTCAAAGTGTACTTCCATGGAATCATCTAGTATTTTCTCTAGCATTTCACCTAAGACATATGGCTGAACTCTGCAATAAAGTCTCATATTGATCTGATATTTTTAATCACCAAGCCTTTAAAATCAGGCACACACAAAAGAAACAATTTGGGGCAGAATATTTATCAAACAAAATAACATGAAGATTTACAAAGAAGCAAGTATTTGGGTTTCTCATTACTATAAAACTTTCGATAATTGAAAATTCTGGAAAATTGACTTTGATGTTCAAATCCTGAGAGGAAAACTGCTCCAAAGCTGTTAAATAATCCTAAAAACATCTTAAAGTTTCTAAATTAAAGAATTAAAGCAATATTCAAATACTGAGAGAAAAACTGCTCCAAAGCTGTTAAATAATCCTAAAAACATCTTAAAGTTTCTAAATTAAAGAAACTGATAAAATATTATTTGGTGGTGCTATAACCAAGCG
>NW_006954514.1:0-517 GCF_000164805.1 Carlito syrichta
GAATAGAAAGGTATTAGAATTTAAGTTAGTCATTAGGTGTTGTGTATACATAAGCTTTAGAAATTATTGATTATTAGAATATTTTGATGTTAGAATTGTTGTATTGCTTTTGAGGAACATTAACCAAGCATAAGGAACAGTGAGATAACTTTGGGATTGTCCTTCCTCATGCTTGGGAAAATGCCTGGTGGGTAGAGGACGCTCCTCATCCACCTGGCTTTGTGTTCACGTAATAGTCTTGTGATTTCATTGGGATTGTCCTTCCTCATGCTTGAGGAAACACCTGGTGGGTGGGGGACACCCCTCATCCACCTGGCTTTGGGTTCACATAAAAATCTTGTGATTTAACCTGTGAAAATTTGGGATAAAAGACTTACGGTTTGTCCCATTAAATGGCTTCTGCACTAGACAGAGTCCAGTCTCTTTCTTCTCCTCCCTTTCTTTCTCTTTATATCTATCCCTCATCTTTCTTTTATCTATCCCCTCCAGTTCATCGATGCTGCCACATCTCTCCAGG
>NW_006954516.1:0-3071 GCF_000164805.1 Carlito syrichta
CCATAAATGTATTGCATCAAACTGAGAGTATTTTGAAAGGTGACTAAAGTTCAAAACTGTAAGAATAAATATATAATTTTTTATAAATAAATCACATGTTTTGGGGAGAGCTATATATAGTACTTCCTCTGTTTAATGATCCAGCAATCTGAAATACCTATTTCAGTTATTAGGGATATTATCTGAGGACCATTTACATGTGATTTTTTGGTAGCATTTTGTATTAACATTTATAACTTTTCTGAGAAACTATTACCAAGAACTTTCTTTCTGTTGTTGCATTTCTAATTTTAAAAAATCAGTACAGGTCACATCTATACCACTTTTTATATTTTTTATGGCTTAAAATAAAACTCTGCTAAGATCATTTCTAATTCATTCACACAATTTTTTAGTTTACCATGGAACTAAGATAATTTGTTATATTTAAAGCAATAAACTTCATATTAACTTAAATAACAGACTTAAAATAATTATATTATAAATCCTGTGTATCAGTATTGATCTTATGACTGTGTGTGCCTGTGTGTTCTCTGATTAATTATTCTCTAAAGTAATCTGTCTTGAGAAAAAAAGCAGTGATATAGTTTCAAAAATCAAGCTTGGTAAAAGCATTTACTTATTTGAATATAAAATTTGAAATTTAAAAGAGGATCTAGAAGAAATAAAATACAGATTTGGAGGTTTAGAACTATCTACATGGCATTAAGCCATTTGCTTTATCCAAAAAAATATGTTTTTGGAAAATTAGCACACTTGTTTTGTCTAATGGAACAGTGACGAATTCAATTTTTTTGAAATAAGCATCTGTTTAAAGGAGGAAAAATATCCTCAAGCTCTTTGATTTCTCCCCATAGGACTATTATGGAGATAGACAATATATAAAACGTATTTTGCACATTTATTGGACTTGTGATCAATTGCCATTGTGTTTCAACTTATTTTTTAGTATGTATGAAAAGATGAACTGTCAGCTAATATCTATCTGTATTTTAACCCCTAAAAATAGTCACAAAGTGCTAATCACGATAATATATCAAATTTAAAATGGTTTACTAACTTCATTTTATTTTTACTTTACTTTTTAGACTTGTCTACTAAAAACAATAATAAAGAAATATATCTGTACTGCCTTTTTTTGCCTCTGACTGATTACAATGCTTGTGTTACTTATTGATTAGAGATGGATTTGAGTTGCAAGAATACCTACACTCATCGCTATTCTTACAGTTTTTGTGCACACTCAGTATATCATTTGCTAATTGGATAAATATTTAATAGACTTAAAAACAACAGTTATTTTGGGCATTTCTAAGAATATTGGAGGACAAGGATGAGTTCTTGTACTAATGGAATTTATCTGCCAAAACTGTTATTAGATAATCAATGCTAACAAATTTATATTGTCATCTGAGACAACTGCTTTGAAGAAAACAGATGATCTATGTGAAGACATAACGAAGCAGCTACCCCTAGACTGCAGAGTGTCCTTGTGTGGGACCTAGATGATGTTGAACTCTCAGCATTAGCTCCTAAGTGTGAGTGTTATGTTACTCATTTTGTCTCCAGTGACAAGCACAGTAATTGGCAAGTAATCAATTGATTTAATCAACTGACTTTCTGTAACAAAAACATCTTACACTTAAAGTCTGCATTTCTTCACCTCTATACAATGCATACATGTAACCAAAAACCATCTGTACCCCCTAAAGACATTGAAATTAAAAAAAAATCTTAATGGGATGGAGAGTAATTTAATTAAAAAATAAACAAAATTTCTAAAGGATATTCTGAAACATTTATTAGGAAAGGTTATCCCCATTTAGATCTTAAAGGGAAAAAAATTGCATTTGTTAAAACAGATAGAGACATACAGATTCCAAACTTGTTAAATATCTATATGTCTAAACAGATGTGTAGATATATTTAAGGATTTTCTAGTTATCTTTCTGCTGTGGTCTTAAATATATTCTGTATAATTTCAGTAATTTAAATGTGGTACCTAATGCAGGACCCAGTATATAGTCCATTTTGATCAGTATTCTTTGTGTATTTGTAAATAATGTATATTTTGCAATTGCTAGATGCAAGACACAATGTTATATGTATGTCAATATTTTTACTTTTTTGTCTATTCTATTTAGTTACTTTTAAAAGGTGTGCTAAAATATTTAGCTGTGTTGTGGATGTTTTTATTTCTCATTTTAGTTCTGTCAATATCTGCTTTTAAATTATTTTCATTGAAGTTAAATTTATATAACATAAAATTTGTCATTTTGAAGTGTACATTTCAGTGGGTTTTCATATGTTAACAGTGCTGTATACCTACTAACTATATTCAAAAATATTTTAATCATTAATCATTCCAAAGGAAAATATTTTCTATCATTAAGTTCCTTTTTTTATAAATTCAGCATTTGCCAAATTTCTGTAAATATTTTACAATTTTTCTAGAGTATGACAAGTTTGTGACAAATTGTGCTCAATATTTTAGTGTTTTTGGAGGGACAGACACTTAGAGTTGCCTATTCTGCCACTTTTGCTGATTTCCTATTATATGCTTTTATATTTTAAAATGATATGATTAGTTGTATATACATTGAGTATTAAAATTAAAATTACTCTTTTACAATTTTAGATTATCTATCTTTATGAAAAGTATGAAAAGTGGAACTTTATCTTGTAAAATCAAATCTGTGTGATGTACTATATATACCACTTTGCTTTTAGGTTCGTCTTTGAATAGTATAACTTTTTTCATACTTTTAACTCTCAAATATCCATGTTTTTATATTTACTGTGGGTTACTTGTATGCATGGCATTATTCGTAGGGTAATTTATTGTGTATATACATTTACAATAAAAATTGAATAGACAATAAAATAATAAATAAAATTATAATAAAAATAAATTACAGATAATAATAAATAAATAAACAATAGCATCTATTATATAAGTGGTTTAAAACAGTGGTCCCAAACCTGGGGCCATGGTTAGAAACCGAGCTCCCCAGCAGGAAGTGAGTTGAGGTGGAGGATAGTTTTATTTGGATTTATAGCTGCTTCCCATG
>NW_006954517.1:0-558 GCF_000164805.1 Carlito syrichta
CATCACTAAACTATTACATAGCCAATGCTGCAAATTTTACCTATAAAAACTTGCCATTAACTGCCCCAATTTGCCAAGAGTTTCTCTGGCGTTTGCCTACTCTTGAGCCACGTGTTGTTGTTTTTTTGTTTGTTTGTTTGTTTGTTTTGAGTTGGAGTCTCACTCTGTCGCCCGGACTGGAGTGCAGTGGCTGCTCCCGGCCACTGCAGCCTCGACCTGCTGGGCTCCAGCGATCCTTCTGCCTCAGCCTTGCGAGTAGCCACAATTACAGGCATGCGCTACCATGCCCAGCTGATTTTTGGATTTATTGTAGAGATGAGGTCTCACTGCCCAGGCGGGTCTCGAACCTGCAGGCTCAGGCAATCCACTCATCTCAGCCTCCCAAAGGCGCGGGATTACAGGCTGAGCCACCAAGCCCGGCTGAGCCACGTGTTTAATAAATTCATAATTAATTAGACTCAACTTGCTGGCATAACTTCTTCTCGCTTACTCGGTCATAACAATGTGAGCTCTCACAGTATTAGGTCCCACCAGTGCTGCATGGTCTTCGTGGTTTGT
>NW_006954518.1:0-662 GCF_000164805.1 Carlito syrichta
ACCTAGGCTCAGGGGAACCCCAGGTTCAGAGGATCCCAGAGTCAGTGATCCCCAGGTTTAGGGGGACCAACCTCAGGTTTGGGGAACCCCAGGTTTAGGGGAACCCTAGGCTCAAGAGGACCACAGGCTCAGAGGGAGGCCAGGTTTAAGGAAACCCCAGGCATAGGGGAACCCCCGGATTTAGGGAAACCCCAGGCTCAAAGGGACCCAGGCTCAGGAGGACCCCAGGCTCGGGGGGACCCCAGGTTTAGGGAGACCCCAAATTTAGGGGAACCCCAGGCTCAGAGGGACCCAAACTCAGGAGGACTCTAGGTTTAGAGGGACCCCAGGCTAAGGGGGATCCCAAATTTAGGAGACCCCAGGCTCAGGGCGCCTCCTGCTCAGGTGGGTGTGCTCAGGACGGCCCCAGGCTCGGTGTACTGTTCTCTGGTTGTCCTTGAAATTCCTTCGGACTTTCTGCTGAACATCAGACCTGCGTGGCCATCTGCCCCGGGCTCCGCAAGTGCTCCAGACAGCCCAGTCCCAGCGCCCACACTGGGTGGGTTAGAATCCGCCATTTCCTGCCCTGCACCTTGGCTGCCCATCTGTGAAATGGGCACTTCTTTCTGGGGTGTCTACAAAACGGAGCCTGATCTTGGAGGTCCCGGGGTGCGTGGTGAGGG
>NW_006954519.1:0-691 GCF_000164805.1 Carlito syrichta
ACTAGGGAAAAACCCTGCAGCAAGTGACCCAGGAAGAAGATGTTTACAAGGGATGAAAAGGCTCCATATCCTGGATCTACCAAAAGCTCTCGCCTACCGACTCAAAGGCGACGGATGCCTCATAGGGAAACTCGCCAAGGACAGGAATGAGTCATGCACAAAGTAAAAACGACACATGGCCAAGGAGCCCGTGAAAGTAGGTTCCTCTTCACGAAGAACAAAAGAAATACACAATTTTAAAAAAGATATTCAGGTGGGACGTGGTGACTCACACTTGTAATCCCAGCACTTTGGGAGGCCGAGGTGGGAGGATCGCTTGAGCCCAAGAATTCCTCACCAGCCTGGGTGACATAGTGAGACCTCGTCCACACACAAAAAAAACAATACAAAGAATAAATAAGAATCAATAAAAACGAGCCGGGCACGGTGGTGTGCACCTGGAGTCCCAGCTACTCAGGAGGTTGAGGTGCCAGGTCTGCTTCAGCCCAGAAGTTTGAGGCGAAGGTGAGCTATGATGGTGCCACTGCACCCCAGCCCGGACGACGGAGTGAGACCCCGTCTCTAAAAGGAAAAGATATCCTTTGACCCCATCAAAACCGACAAAGATGAGGATATGCCATGTGGTGAGGAAAAAGGAAATTCTTGGTCGGGCACGGCTGCAGACGGTGGCGCACAGTGAGACTCAACACCC
>NW_006954520.1:0-657 GCF_000164805.1 Carlito syrichta
CCCTTTCCTGGAAAGGGGCCTAAACCCAGCACCCACCGAAATGGCGACCAGGGAGACTCAAAAGGCGACTGGAACGGGGCCTTCCGGGTTCTTCCTCCGCCCCCTTTCCGCACCCGTGAAAAATCCCCCAACCTCAATGAAGCTCTGCCGGCCGACCGATCAATGACTGACAGGTCACCCTGAGCCCCTCTAAAAGCCGCCGCACCCTTGCTTCAGCGCCACAGCCTGACCCTCAGGTCCTGTAGCCACCACGTTCGACCCATGAAATCTCTTGGCCTCAACGGGTGTTGAGTCTCACTGTGCGCCACTGTCTTGCAGCCGTGCCCGACCAAGAATTTCCTGTTCCTCACCACATGGCATAGCCTCATCTTTGTCGGTTTGATGGGGTCAAAGGATATCTTTTCCTTTTAGAGACGGGGTCTCGCTCCGTCGTCCGGGCTGGGGTGCAGTGGCACCATCATAGCTCACCTTCGCCTCAAACTTCTGGGCTGAAGCAGACCTGGCACCTCAACCTCCTGAGTAGCTGGGACTCCAGGTGCACACCACCATGCCCGGCTCGTTTTTATTTATTCTTATTTATTCTTTGTATTGTTTTTTTTGTGTGTGGACGAGGTCTCACTATGTCACCCAGGCTGGTGAGGAATTCTTGGGGCTCAA
>NW_006954521.1:0-771 GCF_000164805.1 Carlito syrichta
GTTTTATTTCTAAAATTATTGAGATTTATTATGCATTGTCTTCTGAATAGCACTTGGGTACACTGACCTTCAAGGTTTAGTTATCTAAGTATGATATACATCTGGAATCTCAACATTTTCAATTTATGCACAATAAAACATTCAGCATTTATGTGAGAAACATACAACTTGTCAAAGATGAAAGCAGAATTATACCGTGTATTTAACATATTAATAGGAAAAAAAGTTAACATTGGAGTATTATACACATTAAAAAATTAATCCCTGTATAATTAACACATTTCTGTACCCAACCCTGAATTGTAACCATCTTTAAAGTAAAAAAAAAAGAAAAATAGAATGAAACAAATAAAGTCAGTTGCACATTTTACAGCTTTCATTTATTTATTCATTTTAATTTTTTAAAAAATGTGGGGTACAATTCAGTGTTAGATACACAAACATTGATTACGTAGGGTCCCTGGTTGATGAGGTATGCCCATCCCTCCCTTAGCAGTATCCCTCCAGTGCCAATCTCACTCCTCCCCCTTAACCGTTTTCCACTATAGCCAATCACTTTCTTATTGCATTATAATTGATCAAGTTCAGCTCATGAGGGAGAACATATGAAACTCTGTTCTTTGTTTCTGTGATAAATCACTGAGAATGACCTACCTTATATCTACCAAACGTTGTGCAAATCCTTACATCTGTCCTTTTTGGGCTGTATCATATTCCGTTGTATGTATATACCACATTTATTTTATCCATTCCAGCTTTGACTGGCAACAT
>NW_006954522.1:0-663 GCF_000164805.1 Carlito syrichta
CCTCCATGGTGAGCACACTGTGTGCCATCTTTGTGTCCCTGCCACATTTCTCCATGTCTTCTAATGTTTCTAATGCATACCTGTGTAATGAACATGCTGCATGCCATTGCAGTGGGCCCACCACGTACCTCTGTCATTGACCCGCCATTTGCCTTTGCAGTGTCCATGATGCGTGGTTTTGAAGTGAACTCAATGCAAGTCTCTGTGGTGGCCCCACCATGAGCCTTTCCAGTGGCCCGGCAACATGCTTCCATTGTGGATCCACCACATGCCTCTATGGTGGTGACATCATGTTCCTCTAAGATGGACCTGCCTGTGCCTTTGGGATGGACCCTCAGCATGTCTCAAGGATTGACCCACCACGTGGGGCCCACCCCATGTCTTTATGATGAACCAGCCACATGACTCTAAAGTGGACATGCCATGTGCCTTTATGATGAATCTGCAGCATGCCTCTGTGACCCACCATCTTTCCCCATGTAGCCCCACAACATGCTTTCAAAGAGATCTGTCAAATGCCTCCAAGATGGACCCATAATGTGCCTCCAGGGTGGATCCACTTAGTGCCTCATTTGTGTCCCCACCACATGCCTCCATATTGGCCCTGCCACAGGCCTCAAGGATGTACCCGCTGTGGGCCTTTTGGATGGATCCATTGCATGC
>NW_006954523.1:0-749 GCF_000164805.1 Carlito syrichta
GAGTGTTTTAGGTATGTATCAAGATCAAATATCTAGTGAGTATTAGTCTCAAAATTTGGGCCTGTGTTCCTCTCCACTGGATCTGATTGCTTTCAGAATGAACTGTAGGATAGAGTGATACATGCTTAGTGAGGTTTGTAGAACTTCCCTGTTGTAATAATAACACCAAACAATTTCTGATGTAATTTTGAATTGAACTAAAATATTTATGCAAATAGTCTGGGTTCATGAAAATGCAGGTCCATGCAGATATATTGTCAGGAGTCTGTTGTTACATGTATTATTATTTATCTGGCCATCAATATTTCACAACCAATTTTTTATTTTCTAGATGTATTCACTTTAATAAGATATAACAAGTATATGATACATTTCACATATTAATGTATGACAATGATAAATATGTTATAATCATCATCATTGCCAAGATTTGGAACAAGTCAATTCCCCTAAATACTTTTATTTTCTACCATAAGTCCCCTTTGTCCCTTCCTTTCTCCCATTATCTAAACCAGGCACCTATTAATCTTTTTTTTTTATAATCAATATTTTTTATTTTGATATTGTGGGGTACATTTTAACGTTTAGGTATACAAAATATGCTTTGTTGAGGCACCCTTGTTGATAAAAAGTGTCTCCCCCATCCCCAGAGAGATATTGACTGCTGTTAAATCCCAACTTACCTCCCACCCATAGTTTCACACCACTGTCCAGCCCTTTTCTTATATTATTACGTTGGATGTTCAAGG
>NW_006954523.1:1825-3068 GCF_000164805.1 Carlito syrichta
GATTTCTTTGAGTAGTGTTTGTAGTTTTCATTGTAAAGGTCTTTCATGTTTCAGGTTAGGAAGATGACAAGGTATTTCATTTTTTTGTGTCTATTGTGAATGGAATTGTGCTTTTTATTTAGGTTTCTGTTTATTATTAGTGTAAATTAATGCAATTGTAGCCGGGCTCAGTGGCTCAGCGTGTAATCCCATGCCTTTGGGAGGCTGAGGTGAGTGGATTGCCTGAGCCCACGGGTTCGAGACCTGCCTTGGCAACTTGGCGAGACCTCATCTCTACAATAAAGCAAAAATTAGCCGGGTGTGGTAGCACGCGACTATATTTCCAGTTATTGGAAGGCAGAGGTGGAAGGATTGCCAGAGCCAAGCAGGTCGATGCTGTGGTGGCTGGGAGCGGCCACTGCACTCCAGTCTGGGAGATAGAGTGAGACTCCAACTCAAAAAAAAAAAAAAAAAGAAATGCAATTGTCTTTTGCACATGTATTTTATATTTGGAGACTTTTCCAAGTCCTTTATCAGCATAAGGAGATTTTTGACAGATTCTCTTGGGTTTTTAAGGTACACAATCATGTCATCTGCAAAGAGAGATAACTTGATGTGTCTTGTTCCAGTTTTCAGGGGAAATGGTTCCAATTTTTGTCCATTTAGGAGTCTGCTGGCTGTGCTTTTCTTGTAGATGACTTTTACTATTTTGAGGTATGTTCTCTGTATGCCTAGATGTTCGAGGGTTTTTATCAAGAAGGGGTGCTGGATTTTATCAAAAGCTTTTTCTGTATCTAATGATATAATCATGTGTTTTTTGTTTTTGACATCTGTTGATGTATTTAATTACATTTATGGTTTCACCAATGCTGAACCAGCCTTGTATCCCATGGATGAAGCCTACTTGGTCATGATGGATGATTTTGAGATGTGTTGTTGAATTCAGTTTGCTAGGATCTTGTTGAGAATTTTAGCATCTATGTTCATTAATGATATTGACTTGCAGTTCCCTTTCTTTGTTGGGTCTTTACCTGACTTTGGTACCTATGTGATGTTAGCTTCATAAAGTGATTTGGGGAGAGTTCCATCTTTCTCAATTGACTGGGATGCCTTCAGTAGGATTGGTTACAACTCGTGTTTAAATGTCTTGTAGAATGCTGCTGGAAAGTAATCTGGTCCAGGGCTTTTTTTGTTTTTAGGTAGTATTCTTATTACATAGTCAATTTCCTTGATTGTTATTGGTCTATTTAGGGTCTCAATTTCG
>NW_006954524.1:0-2267 GCF_000164805.1 Carlito syrichta
TGCTGACATCATAATATTGAGAAACTAGATGCTTTCCCATAAGATCAGGAAGAAGACAAGAATGCCTCTCTCACCCTTATTTTCAACGTCATACTGGAAGTCCTAGCTAATGCAAACTACCTGACTCCAGACTTATATAAAGCTTTAGTAAGCAAGACATTGTGGTATGGATGAAAGTCTGGACAAATAGATCCATGGAACAGAATTGAGGGTCCAGAAATAGACCTACACAAATATAGTCAACTGACCTTTGACCAAGGAGCAAAGAAAATACACAGGAAAAATTATAGTCTTTTCAAGTGGTGCTGGAACAACTGGACATTCAAAATAATGATTCTAGACACAAACGTACACCTTTCACATAAATTAACCCCAAATGGATTACATATCTAACTGTGAAGCACAAAATAATAGAACTCCAAAAGATAAAATAGGAGAAAATCTAGATAGTCTTGCATTTGGCAATAACTATTTAGTTATGAGGCAGGAGATAGATCGAGAGAGGCTAGGCAGAGATAGCTGGAGAGAGGCTAGGCAGACAGAGAGGCGGGTCCTCTGGTAATAATGTGGTGAATTCCTAGCAAGCCTCTCAGGCTCAGCATTGGTAAACAAAACTCCCTGCAAGCCTCTCAAACTAAATCTTAGGAACTCACTGCTGGGATCAAAAAGCAACCAATCAGCTCACCATTAGGTCCCTACCTTAATACTGACCAATCAGAACAGCTACAGTTCACACCTAGTGCTAGCCAATCGACTTGGACTTAGGGCTATATAAGCACCAGGTTTTCAGCCCCAGATGGGCAAACCCTTTGGGTTCCCTCCTACTGTGGGGATCTTTTCTGTCCTCTCAATACATGGAGCTTTCTCACTTTCTAGCTGTCCATGTCCCTCATTGTTCCTGGACATGAGACAAGAACCTCCACCCTGAAGAGCTGCAGAAGATTGCTGCAGCGAAAGAGCCATGCACCCCAGAGCCTGGCTTGCCAGTTGAGGGAGCCAGCTGAACCAAAGACTCCAAAGCTGAGATACTCCAGGGGCTAGACTTGCCAGCCCACTAAATTGCAACACTCTCAGGGCTTGGCTTGCCAACCCATTAAAGCTGACACTTCTGGGGCTAGGCTTACCAGTCCCTCCAGATTACCCTCTCTGGAGCTTGACCAACTGACTTATTGAACTGACACTCTTGAAACCCAGACTGACCTGAAAAATCCACATCAGTTTCAACACCAAAGGCAAGATCCATGAAAGAAATAATTGATAAGCTGGACTTCATTTTAATTAATAAATTCTTCTCTGGAAAAGACACTTCCTAAAAATGAGAAAACAGGCCACAGATTAGGAGAAAATATTTGCCAGAGATATATCTGATAAAATACCCTTGTGCAAAATATGCAAAGAACTCTTAAAACTCAACAGTAGGAAAAGAGACAACCTGACTTAAAAATGGGCAAAATATCCGAGCAGACACCTCACTGAAATGATAAATATGTGGCAAATAAACATATAAAAAGATGCTCCACATCATATGTCAGTGGGGAATTGCAAATTAAAATAATGAGACATCACTACACACACCTTCAAATGCCCAAAATTTAAAACATTGACAAACTTAAATGCTGACAAGAATACAAGACCCTCAAGCATTGCTGGTGGGAATATAAAATGATGCAACCTCTTTGGAAGACAGACACTTAACATGTGTTTATCATGCCATCTAGCAATCACACTCCTTGAAATGTGTATTCATACAGAAACCTACATGTCAATGTTTATGAGCGTAGTGGCTTTATTTACGATTGCCAAAACTTAGAAAGAACTAAGATGTCCTTTAGTAGGTGAACTCTGATACATCCAGACAGTGGAGGTGGCTCATGCCTATAATCCCAGCACTTTGGGAGGTGGAGGCAAGAGAATTGCCTAAGCCCATGGGTTCAAAACCAACCTAGGCAACACGGTGAGACCTTGTTTCTACAATAATTCAAAAAATTAGCTGGGTGTGGTGGTACAAGCCTGTAGTTCCAGTTACTTGTAAGGCTGAAGTGGAAGGATCGCAGCAGGTTAAGGCTGCAGTGGCTATGAGCGTGCTACTGCATTCTGGCCTGAGAGACAGAATGAGACTCTGACTCAAAAAAAAAAGCTATCAAGTCATGAAAAGGCATGGAGGAAACTTAAATGCATATTGCTATGTGAAAGAAGCCAATCTGAACAGGTTACATACGGTATGGTGCCACCTCTGTGACATTCTGGAAAAGACAAAACTATGGAGA
>NW_006954525.1:0-333 GCF_000164805.1 Carlito syrichta
ACTTTGAAAAATATAAATTGATTTAAAATATAAGGAGAATGTGATTTTATATTTCCTTCACATGTGTAGGGGAAACTTTTCTCTAAGGATTGCATAGCTGTAACATTTAATCAAAATTAACTAGCAGAAAATACAGAGTGTACCACGAAAATGTACACAAATTTTAAAAAATCTGTATTCATGATACTGTTTAATTTTCTAAAATTATTAAGATTTATTGTGCATTCTGTCTTCTGAATTGCACTTAGATACACTGATCTTCAAGGTTTAGTCATCTAAGGATGATATACATCTGGAATCACAACAAGTTGCAATTTATACAGAATAAAACAT
>NW_006954526.1:0-721 GCF_000164805.1 Carlito syrichta
TGATCTGCCCTTTGGTATACAGAGTTTTGGAATACACATAGAGGGGAAAATCAGGGCATCTTGCTGAGAACGGAAAGGGAATCCGTTTCTTGGAGTTCTCAATCGCCTAAATCTTCAAGGTCTCTTGATAAGGTTTAATCAGCAATCTGGGCTTCTATGTTGCCACATTTTCAGTGTGTCTTTTGAAAAGGGAATCAGGAATCTTGGGTTCCAATTCCACAAGAACTTTATGAGAGTCTTTCTCTTGATAGCCAAGCAACTGGAATTCTAGGTCACCACGAAATATCTTGGTGTCTTGCTGACAATGAAGCAGGAATTTCAGTAATGGGATTCCTCATATACAGAACATTGCACTACCTGTTGCTACGGAAGAATAAGGAATCTTGGTTACACGAGTCCTCCATTCCAAAAACCTACAGAGCGTCTTGCTAAGAGATAACCACCAATCAGGTTTTGGGAGTAGGAATCTTGCTAATGTGGGTCCTCATATACAGGAAACTGCTCTGTCTATTTCTAAGGAAGAATAAGGAATCTGGTTTACACGTGTCCTCAACCAAAAAAAAAAAAAACTTCAGGGTGTCTTGCTAAAGTATAAACAGGAATTTAGGTTTTTGAAGCATAATCTAGGGAAATGAAATCCTCATATACAGGCAACTGCACGGACTTATCCTAAGAAACAATAAGAAATCTGGGTGACATGCGCTCTCAAACACCAAAGAAC
>NW_006954527.1:0-5943 GCF_000164805.1 Carlito syrichta
TAAAAATATAGAAAAGATACATTTTTGTGTACACATTGGACATTTCTGGAAGGATACACAGAAAAATTTTTGGTAGCTGCTTATTGGGAGGGGATTCTTGATCTTTAACTTTTCTATGTGTTCTGTTAAGTATTTATTTTTAATCTATTCAGACTCATTACTTTTATAGTTGAAAAAATAGCTAACATATGTGCCCAATGCTAGGTAATTGATGGTGAAAGAAGAAACCCAATATAATAATTCCAGCTGAGTAATAGAACATTTATACATTAGTGCAAATAAAGAGAATCACTCTCCTTGTATACATGAAAGTTTTAATGAAGGATATTTCATTAATGTGAATAGAGTTATGGGAGATTTTGTTTTATAAATGTGTTTAAATGTTTTCCAAATGTTCTTCTGATCTCTTGTGATTTTCTGTTTTTATTATAGTAGACATTGACTTCATAGCCAGACAGAAACTTAATGACTACAACATTGTATTGAATTTTGGCATGCACAAGTCTTCAGAACCATCTACTGACAGTATTTCTTATTGAATTCATTGTAATCATAAGATAGATAGCCATGGATACCTAACTATATACTTCAGTTTGGCTGAAAAGTCTCAGATCAGCAGCAATAATTGAAGCTTTATAAGATATGTCACTGTCCTTCTTTACTTACCTATCAGAAAATTAGGTTCAAATATTATCATTTCCAAATTCATTTAGCCTCTTCATTTTTCTAAATAGATAGACAGTAGACTCTCTCCCAGGGTTATGTATAAAACAAGCTGCCTTCGTTTTCTTTTTCTTTTTTCTTTTTTTCCTGTAGTGTGTCTATTCAGCATGGAGAGAACTGGGAAAAAGTGGGAACGAGAATCTATAACAATTTAGCATTTGACATGGGCATATTTAATATGTGTGTTAGGTGGAGAGCGACACAAGTAGATTTATGAGCCTGCCATCTGCAATATCTCAGGATCTTAGAGACAACGATACTTATGGCTTGAAAAGCATCACTGTGGCATGCTTTCATACATCTTTTTAATTAATCTGTGGGAGGCTTGCAAGCCAGGATGATTTTCTAAAGGTGTCTGAGAAATATATCTTTGGCAAACTCTCTATGAATACTCATTTTCTGAAGATTCAAAGTATGAAACCAACAGGACAGACTGCTGCTCTTTTGTTATGGCAGCAAGGAATATTTAAAGACTTGGAAAGGATACAGCAGTTAGGGATTTTTGCACATCCACACCATTTTCCTAGTATTTCAGGGAGGCAGATCTTCCTCATGTCATAAATCAGGGGAAGGCAGACAGGAGATGAAAAAGAAGATTGTGGTATTATTTTAGTGTTTGTGCATATGGATTGTTCCTATCTTGTTCTCCAGGAAATACTGGAAAGGAATTTTGTAAATAAGACATTGTTTATTTTTCAACTTGGTAATACTCTCATCTTCCTCACCCTGGTGACTTCCTGGGCACAAATAATCAAACCCCAGTTTACAAGGTCCCCCAAATGCAAGAATACCTCCTCAAGCTCTTCAAGAAATGTCAATGGCAGTACATTCTTACATTCTTCAGCAACATTCTGGGGTTTTTGCTTTGTGTAGTTTGTTTTTAATGTGTGTGTTTTTAAAAAATTCAGTAGCTTAAGAGAGTACAAATAGTTTTTGGTCTGGGCTTTAAGTGTACTCACCACACCCACCTGTGCACATTGTATACAGTGGGTATTTTTTCATCCCTCCAACCCTCCCACCTCCCCCTTCTGAGTCTCCGGTGTCCATTTTACCATTCTTTGTCTTAATGGACTCTAGGTTTAGCACCCATTGTAAGTGAGAACATGCAGTGTTGTGGTTTTCTGTTCCTACGTTAGTTCACTTCGAATCATATTTTCCAGTTACATCCAAGTGGCTGCAAAAGACATAGTTTCTTTCTTTCTGATAGCTGAATAGTATTCCCGTGTATATACACCACATTTTCTTTATCCACTGATCAGTTGATGGCCATTTAGTTTGATTCCAATCTTCAAAATTGTGAATTGTGCTGCAGTGAACATACATGTGTAGGTGTCTTTTTTATGTAATAACCTGTTTCTTCTAGATTGTCCAGTTTGTTTGCCTAGAGGGGTTCATAATATTCTCAGATGACCTTTTGAACTTCCGTTGTATCAGCTATAATGTCCCCATCTCCATTTCTGATTGAGCTTACTTGAATATTCTCCATTTCTTTTTTTTCTCTTTGGACATACTTTATTTTTCTATTTACAGATTTGGGGGAATAGACTAAGAAGTCTGCCAAATCTAACACTGCCCAGAACTCTTACAGAATCACAATTCAAACAATTTTAAGACAAAAACTATTCATTCAACTGCAAATAATAAGGTTTCAACCAACTTTAGAACTGATTGAATCCTTTCATTTTCATAGTCATGCTGTCTGCTCTCTCTCTCTCTCTCTCTCTCTCTGTCTCTGTCTCTCCCTCTCGTTCTCACCCACCCCAGTCTCTGAGCTCTGATTTTCTATGTGCTGGTTTTTATTTTTATTTTTATTCTTTTATTGTGAAGTTGTGGGGTACAATTAAGGGTTAGGTATACAATTGCGTTTCATTCAGGCACCCTGTTGATATGGGGTGTTTCCCCGTTCCCAGACAGATATTTGCCACTGTTAATCCCATCTCCCTCCCCCCACCATACTTTCCCAGTACCTATTCTCCATTTCTTAACACATCTAGCTAATGGGCTATCAAATTTGTTTATCTTTTCAAAGGCTCAATTTTTTGTTTCATTGATCCAATTTTTTTTTTTTTTTTTTGGTCGAAATCTCACTCTGTCACCCAGTCTGGAAGGCAGTGGCATGCTCATGGCTACTGCAGCCTTAACCTGCTGGACTCAGGCATTTCTTCTGCTTTAGCCTTCCAGTAACTGAAACTACAGACACACACCACCACCCCCACTAATTTCTTTTTTAATTTGTTGTAGAGATGAGATCTCGTCAACTTGTCTAGGCTGCCCTTGAACCCCTGGGCACAGGCAATCCCCTCACCTCTGCCTCCCAAAATGCTGGGATTATAGGCATGAACCTATAAATATTTCAATTTCATTTAGTTCTGCTTTTATCTTTATTTTCTTACTTCTTCTAACTTTGGGCTTGACTTTTGTTGTTTGTTTTTCAAATTCCTTGAGGTATGATGTTGTCAATGTGCAATCTTTCAGACTTATTAATGTAGGCCTTAAGCACTATACATTTTTCTCTGAGCACAGCTTTGGCTGTGCCCCAGCGGTTTTGATAACTTGTTTCATTGTTATCACTGGTTTTGAGGAATTTTAAATATATTCATTTTGATTTCATTATTGACCCAAGGATCATTCGGAATTAGATTGCTTAATGTCCATGTTTTTGTTTGGATTCAGGAGTTCTTCTTGGAGTTAATTTCTAGTTTTATTCCAATGGTCTAAGAAGGTGCTTGAAATGGTTTCAGTCTTTCTGAATTTATTGATACTTGATTTGTGGCCTATCATACAGTCTATTTTGGAGAATGTTCCAGATGCTGATGAAAAATATGTGTAGTCTGTAGTTTGGAGGCAGAAGTTTCTGTTAGATGTCTGTTAGTTCCATTTACTTTAGGATTTGGTTTAACTCCAATGTTTCTTTGTTGGCTTTCTGCTTTGATGATCTGTGTCTTGCTGTCAGTAGGGTGTTGAGGTCTCCCACTATTACTGTATTGTCTATCTCCTTTTTTAGGACTAGTGGAATTTGTTTTATAAGGCTGAGGGCTCTGGTGTTAGGCACATATATATTTAAAATTGTTGTGTCTTCTCGATGGATTGACCCCTTTATCATTATATAATAATCTTTGTCTTTATTTACTACTGTTAATTTATAGTCTGTTTTAGTTGATATGAGAATGGCTACTCCAGCTCATTTTTTGTTTCCTTTTGCATGGAATATTTTCCCCCTCCCTTTACCTTGAGTCTATAAAAGTCTTTGTGTGGTAAGTGGGTCTGTTGGAGGCAGTAGATATTTGGGTTTTATTTCTTTTAAATCTACTCTGCCAGTCTATGTCTTTTAGTGGGACTTAAAGACCATTTATGTTCAGAGTTAATAATGATGTATAAGGTACTACTCTGTTCATCACCCTGGTTATCTGGTTGTTTTATTTATTTATTTTTTATTTTTGAGTTGAAATCTCACTCTGTCACCCAGGCTGGAGTGCAATGGCATGTATATGCTACCATAGCCTCTACCAACTGTACCTCAGGGGCTCAGGCGCCACTGGTCTCAGGGGCTCAGCTACTTTTACATAACCCTTCCTAACCTCAGCCAGGAGCTGACAGCCAAGTGGAGCTTGCCCTTGGGGGCTGTCCTCTCCCAGGTTGGCTACAAGGCAGCCACACAAGGATTGAGTTCCTGGGCTGTGGTGGCTGCAGCTGTACCACTCCATGTGAGTTTTGGCAGAGCACAGCTGTGAGTAAGGCCGTTTCCCATGAGGGATTGCTAGAGCACAGAACTTCTAGATTCCACTCACTCACTTTCCCCACTGTTTCTGGAGGTGGCTGGTGGTCTGCCGTGGTTCAGATGAGCGTCTCGCTAGTTTCAGGCTAGGCTAATCGATTTTTCTATTCTTTGCACTCTGTGTTTATTAACACTTTTAAAAATGAGTCATGTGGCATGCTGCTGACCTGATTCTTCTCAGGGTGCTGAGGAAACTCTTTATCTTATTTTACAACATAGGAGAATCACATTCTAGCTGCCTTCTGCTGGCCGTCTTCTCTAATCTCCTTTAGAGAACATCTACTTTTACAACTTATTTCTGGATTTTAGTTCTGTCGATTCTCAATTTTCTGCTTTTTAGGGCCTATTGACTTAGTGTCTTCAGACTTTAAGTGTAATCTCCAAGAGGCAATGTTGTTCGGTGGCCTGATGTGTCTCCAGCACCTAGAACAATGCCTGGCACAAAGCATTAAAAATATTTGTTTAATGAATTGTAAGATTGAAGACATTTTCTTGTAACATCTTTAAAGCGAAATCTGTAATTCTCAGATTATCTTATGAAATTTTAAAATATGGGTCTTTTATGAAATTTTGTGTCTAAGGGTTTAAATACAGTGAAGCATACATCCTGAGGGGATGTTATGATACTAATAAGAAGACAAATACTACATGGGTTTGCCGATGAAATACCTAAAAGTATTAAATTCATAGATTCAGAGAAAGAAATACCGGTTGCCAAGAGCTGGGGTGGGGAATGGAAAGTTACTAATCAGTAGGCATAAAGTTTCAGTTAAGTTAGATGAGTAAGTTCTAGAGATCTGATATGCAACATTGTGTCTACAGTCAACAATACTGCATCATACATCTGAAAAGTATGTTAAGAAATTGTATATCTTGTTAAATGGTCTTTATGCAATGAAATTAAGTTGTTAAAATGTAAAGAAATGCAGAATAGTGTATTTTTTAAAAAATAATTTTTAATGAATTGCCAATATTTACGTACATTTCATATTCTTTTTTTTTTTTTTTTTTTTTTGAGTTGGAGTTTCACTCGGTCGCCCAGACTGGAGTGCAGTGGCCGCTTCCGGCCACCGCAGCCTCGACCTGCTGGGCTCCGGCGATCCTTCCGCCTCAGCTTTCCAAGTAGCCGGAATTACAGGCATACGCTACCATGCCCAGCTGATTTTTTGATTTATTGTAGAGATGAGGTCTCGCTGCCCAGGCGGGTCTCGAACCCACGGGCTCAGGCAATCCACTCACCTCAGCCTCCCAAAGGCGCGGGATTACAGGCTGAGCCACCGAGCCCGGCTCATTTCATATTCTGATTGGATAAAAGCTTAGAGAGTTATTTAGCTGCTTAACATTAATAAGATTCGTTCAGTAAACTAGTATTTCCTTCTTAAGAGCTTGGTTAAAAATGTTTTTATAATATGTGAGTTGTACTATAGTTATTTTATTATATTTTT
>NW_006954527.1:6729-10850 GCF_000164805.1 Carlito syrichta
TAAGAAATAGCATACCTACTAATTTTCAGGTGCCAGCAAATATGTAATAAGGCATAATATCAGATCTAAAAGAGCTTAACATATAATAGAAGACCTGCGCATATTCACTGTGCCAACCATAGTGCTTGATACAGTCACATCCATATTTCTTAAACATATGAGGAAAAGGGGGGTATATAAAGGATGAAAAGTCATCACTTAGTCTTTTAGTCCAGTTAGGTAGGGATTGAAAAGCATTTAAAGGTTGAGAATGCTTGTTCTGCATTTAGGAACAGACATTTGTCCTGAAACGGCTTTTGTCTCTTGACACAGCAGATAAAGTTGCCATTGCACTTTGTAAGTGAGAATGGCATTCTGAGACATCTCATAATGATTCTCATTGCACATATTTATGGCACTGTCTTACTTTTTCTTTTAAAAAAATAACTTTATTGTACTATTTGATATTAAAATTAACACATCTGTCAGGCGAGGTGGCTCACGCCTGCATTCCCAGCACTTTGACAGTCCAGGATTTCAATACCAGCCTAGGCAACTTGGCAAGACCTCATCTCTAAAATGAATGAATAGATGAATGAATGAATGAATGAATGAATAAGCAAGCAAGAAAGACAGGTATAGTGGTGCACACTTGGAGTTCCAGCTGTTGCAAGGCTGAGGCAGAAGGATCACCTGAACCTTGCAGGCTGAGGCTGTGGTAGTTGTGAGCATCCCACTGCACTTTAGCCAGGGCAACAGAGTAAGACTTCAACTTAAGAATATACATAAAGAGAGAGAGAGAGAGAGAGAGAGAGAGAGAGAGAGAGAGAGAGAGAGAGATAAAGTAGATAGATATCTTAGATGATGAGAGAAATAAGAAAGAAAAAATAAGAAGGTAGAAATTACTCTTAAATGTAACCACTCATTTTAGTGTAGAACCTTTTAAAAATGTTTCTTTGACTATATATCACATTATACAGATTCAAAACATTTTGCACACCTGCTTGTACACCTAGAGAATACCATTGTGCGTGTGCATCTGTGCACATCTTTTGTACCACAAAGACATGAGCTATAACCCCCTCCCCTTGAAGCTTTGGTTATTTTGGTTCAAATTCCAGTTTCATGGACAGAGACTGTCTAAAGGTATCCCTTTGATGTCTGTGCATTGTGGGAATTTATCTGGCTACAATTTTTCAGATGTCCATGTTTCTTTATTGTCATCTATTTCTCTAAGGTTAAATCTTGGCTATAGGACATCACCTCTTCACATACAAACTTCCATTCTTATTGCTCATTTGTGATTTTGTTTTTTACAACATTTCTTGTGTCTTCCAAGAGTTACTGTGAAGGGTTGTATCACAGGATATGGCTTTTTTCCCTCCTAAGTCCATCCTTCTTTTCCCTTATTTTGGAATAAAAAAATGCTTCATTTTGACCTGGGATAGCAGACTTACCCATATCAATGTTCCTTGAAGTCTCTGTTTTTATCTCAGGCCCTTATTAAGGTTTTTCCTTAAAAGTCAGCTCTTGTTCTCTAATAAATACTCTAAAAAACACAGTTTTCTCTATGATATATATGAATATTCTTATATTCAATATATATTTTCTTTTAAAAATGGAATCATGTGATCAATGTTTTTATATCTTTTAAAATAAATTTTATTTTGAAGATGTGGGGTACAATTCAGGGTAGGTATACAGATGTTCATTATGCAGGTACCCTTGTTGATGAGGTGTGCCCCACCCTCCTCTAGTAGTTTTCCTCAACTGTCAATCCCACCCTCCCTCCCCTGACAGTTTCCCACTACTTCCAATTGCTTTCTTATAGTATTATAATTGTTCAAGGTCCGCTTATGAGTGAGAGCATATGGTACTCTGTTCTGTTCTTTGTTTCTGTGATAGATCACTGAGTATGATCGACTCTAAGTCCATCTAAGTTGCTGCAAAGTTTATATGTTTGTCCATCTTTATGACTGCATAATATTCCATTGTGGATATGTACCACGTTTTTCTAATCCAGTCCAGCTTTGATGGGCAGCATGGTTGGTTCCATGTTTTTGCTATTGTGAACAGAGCTGCAACAAACATACGTGTGCAGATATCTTTTTTGTCGAATGATTTGAGTTCCTCTGTGCATATTTCCAATAAGGAAATTGCTGGGTCATGTGGAAGGTCAATTTCTAGTTCTTTCAGAAGTCGCCACACTGTCTTCCAAAGAGGCTGCACTATTTTGCATTCCCACCAGTAGTATAGAAGCATTTCTTTTTTCTCTGCATCCTCGCCAGCATCTGTTGTTGTTTGTTTTATTAATGATGGCGATTCTTTTTTTCTTTTTTGAGTTGGAGTCTCACTCTGTCGCCCAGACTGGAGTGCAGTGGCTGCTCCCGGTCACCGCAGCCTCGACCTGCTGGGCTCCGGCAATTCATCCACCTCAGTCTTCCAAGTAGCCGGAATTACAGGTATGCGCTACCACGCCCGGCTGATTTTTTTTATTTATGGTAGAGATGAGGTCTCGCTGCCCAGGCGGGTCTCGAACCCACGGGCTTAGGCAATCCACTCACCTCAGCCTTCCAAAGGTGCGGGATTACAGGCTGAGCCACCGAGCCCGGCTATGATGGCCATTCTTACTGGGGTTAGTGTTTATCTCAGTGTGGTTTTGATTTGCATTTCTCTGATAATGAGGGAGGCTGATCACTTTTTCATGCGTCTGTTGGCTGCCCATATAGCTTCTTTTGAGAAATGTCTATTCATGTCTTTTACCCATTTTTTGATGGGGCTGTTTGTTTTTTTTCATTTTGGCGCGTTTGGGTTCCTTGTAGTACCCAGATGTTAGACCTTTGTTAGATATACAGTTGAGAATATACTTTCCCATTCTGTGGGCTGTCTCCCTGCTACTTGATGGTTTCTTTTCCTTTGCAGAAGCTTGTCAGTTTGATGAGGTCCCACTTGTCTATCTTATTTCTTAAGGTATGGGTATTTAGGGTTCTGATCAGGCATTGGCTGCCAGTTCCAGTTTCCATAAGGGTGTCTCCTGCGTTTTCTAAGGTTCTTATAGTTTGAGATTTTGCATTTAGGTCTTTGATCCATTTAGAGTTAATTTGTGTGTATGGTGACAGGTAGGGGTCTTATTTCAATCTTCTGCATGTGATCAGCCAGTTTTCCCAGCACCATTTACTGAATAGGTTCTCTTCTCCCCGGTGGTTTTTGTTGGATGCTTTGTCAAAGATGATTTGGTTGAGAAATTGAGACCGTGCTTGCTGAATCTCTACTGTGTTCCACTGGTCTATGTGCCTGTTCTTGTACCAATACTAGGCTGTTTTGATTACTATAGCCTTATAGTAAATTTCAAAGTCTGGAAATGTAACATCTCCTGCTTTGTTTCTTTTGCTAAGGATTGTTTTGGCTATTCGGGGTCATGTATGTTTCCATATGAATTTCTATATTGTCATTTCCAGGTCTGAGAAGAATGATGTTGGTAACTTAATGGGTGTTGCATCAAATCTGTAGTTTACCTTTGGTAGGATGGACATCTCAACAATGTTAATTTTTCCTATCCATGAGCATGGAATATTTTTCTATTTGTTTTTGTCTTCTTTGAACAGTGTTTTGTAGTTCTCATAGTAAAGGTCTTTCACTTCTCTGGTTAGGAAGATGCCAAGGTATTTCATTTTGTGTGTGTGTGGCTATTGTGAATATGATTGTGCTTTTTGTGTCTCTGCCTGCTTGTTGGTGTATAGGGATGCAACTCTCTTTTGTACATTTATTTTGTACCCCGAGAAATTTCCAAAGTCCTTTAACAGTGCAAGCAGGTTTTTTGACAGATTCTCTTGGATTTTCAAAGTATAGGATCATATCATTAGCAAAGAGGGATAACTTGACCCCCTCTTTTTCTATTTGGATATCCCTGATTTCCTTCTCTTGTCTAATTGCCCTAACTAGGACTTTCAACATAATGTTGAACAAGAGAGGTGAGAGTGGGCAGCCTTGTCTTGTTCTACTTTTCGGGGGAAATGTTTCCAGTTTCTGTCCCTTTAGCAATATGTTAGCTATGGGTTTATCGTAGATGGCATTTACTATTTTGAGGTATGTTCCTTCTATACTAACTGTTTGAGTGTTTTTTATCAAGGATGCTGGATTTT
>NW_006954528.1:0-1853 GCF_000164805.1 Carlito syrichta
CGTTTACCCCTTCGTAAGATGCCATGTAGATTTTTTGATAGAGGAGCCGTGAAAAACAGATTTCCTCTTTTTTCTTACCAAGAGGCCATGTAGTTTACTGTATATGAGGATTGCTATTACCCATATTCATGCCTCGAATCCCTGAATCTTCTTTAGCCGTCAGCAAGATGCCCTGTAGATTTTCAGGACAGAGGACTCGTATAACCCAGATTCCAAATTTTTAGCAACAGCCGTGCAGTTCCCTGTACATGAGTACTCCTGTTCACAGATACATGTGTCGAAAGCGTCATTCTTGTTTAGATCTTAGGAAGACGCCGTATAGTTTTTTGGAGATTGAGAAAATATGTCAACCATATTCCTTATTCTTTCTTTGGAAAAGTCAGTGCAGTTGCCTGTATATGAGGATTTCATTTCACAAATATATTGTTCAAAAACCCAAATTCGTGAGTAGCCCTTAGCAAGAAACCCTGAAGTTTTTATTGGGATGGAGGACACGTTTAAACCAGATTCCTTATTCTCCTTTAGCAATAGACAGTGCACTTTCTTGTATATGAGGACTCCCATTATCCAGATTCCTACTGCCAAAACCTGAAT
Source organism: Carlito syrichta (assembly GCF_000164805.1). Lineage (NCBI taxonomy): Eukaryota > Metazoa > Chordata > Mammalia > Primates > Tarsiidae > Carlito > Carlito syrichta. The sequence continues at coordinate 595 of NW_006954528.1, forward strand.
GGTGGTTATCTCTTAGCAAGACGTTCTGTAGGTTTTTGGGATGGAGCACTCGTGTAAGCAAGATTCCTTATTCTTCCGTATCAACAGGTCTTGTAGTGTTCTGTATATGAGGACTCTCATTACCGAAATTCCTGCATCATTCTCAGCAAGACGTGAAGATATTTCCTGGTGGCCTAGAATTCCAATTGCTTGGATATCAATAGAAAGACTCCCATAAATTTCTTGAGGAATAGGAACCCAAGATTCCTGGTTCCTTTTCAAAAAACACGCTAAAAATGTGGCGACATAGAAGCCCAGATTGCTGATTAAACAGTATCAAGAGACTTTGTAGATTTAGGCAATTGAGAACTCCAAGAACCGGATTCCCTTTCCGTTCTCAGCCAGATGCCCTGATTTTCACTGTCCATGTGGATTCCAACACTCTGTGTACAAAAATGCAGATCCCCAGATATTTCCTAGGGACGTGGAATCCATGAATCCTGGTTACATTTTAATAATTCATACTAAATATTTGGCAACTGCAAAACCCTCGGCCCCTCTCCAGATAAAGTAAAACGGAAATTTAAGGATCACCAAGTTCATCTTAAGACCAAAGTTACATCCGTATATGGCAAGATGATACTGTTTTTCTGGGAATCTGGCCTTAATGGTCCCGAGGAACTTAAGGGATTTGTACTACCAGATACCCGATTACAAATCTCAAGAGGACCAGAATGTTACTGGAGTCCTGAAATGACTGATTCATAATACCCACAAGCCAAATATCTCCGAAATATGAGACGAGCTCGAAGCCTTGATTCTTGTTTATACCACAGCAAGACGCCCTGAGAATTTTACGAATTGTCGACTAGTGTATCACAGATTTCTTATTCTTCTTTATCGAGGGGCCTTGTAATGTCCTGTATATGAGGACTCCCTTTCCCCAGAATCCTGTCTGGAAACCGTGATTCTTGTTTTGCCAGTAGCAAGATGTCATTTAGATATTGGGATGGAGGAAGCGTGTAAAACAGGTTTCTTTTTTCTCCTTAGTTTGTGATCGTGTAGATTCTGTATATGAGGACTGCTTTAACTATGTTCCAGCTTCTAAACCCTGATTGTTGTTTAGGCTACAGCAGATGGCCTGTTGATTCTTATGACTGTGTATTGTTATAACCCCGATTCTTTTTCTTCCTTTGCAAGGGGCTGTGTATTTTCCTGTATTATAGGACTCTCATTAGATACATCTTGCTTCGAAATTCTGATTCCTATTTAGCACTTTC
>NW_006954528.1:2697-4595 GCF_000164805.1 Carlito syrichta
CGGTATTTATGGTCACCTGAATCGAGGAATTTTGTACCAATATACCTTTTGATTCTGGGGAATATCATTTTGGTCGTAGATGTTCCCAGGAAACAAAAGGAATTGTAGGGACAAATCCTTGATTAGAACTAATAAGAGAACCAGAATTATCCTTAGGATCTGTACTGACAGATTTAGCGTATCCACAGAGCAAGTAGCTCTGAAAATGTAGGGACCCAGAGGCCCAGATTGCTGATTAAACCATATCAAGAGGCCCTGTAGATTCCGGAAAATGAGAACTCCTAGAACCGAATTTCCTTTTAATTCTCAGTAAGATGCCCTGATTTTTCCTATCGATTTGTAATCCAATTTCAGTATAACAAAAGACCGATGCCCTGAAGTTTCCTACAGATGTGGATTCCATGATTCCTGGTTAAAATTAAAAGTACATAGTAAACATTTGGCAAGTGCAAAAACCTTTTCAAAATAAAAAGAGACACGCAAGGGGAAGGTTTACAGGGTTCACCTTAAGATGAGAGTTACATCCAAATATGGAAAGAAGATTCTATTTGTCCTGGAATCTGGCCATAGTTGTTTCGAAGAACCAACAGACTTGGAGTGCCCAATACCCATTTACAATTCTTAAGAGGACCAGAATCTTGCTGGAGTCCTGAAATGGCCGATTCATAATATCCAAATGCTAAATTGCAACAAAACGTTTGGGGAGCACGAACCTCTATTTCTTGTTTGTCCCATAGCAGACAACCTAGGAATTTTTTGGATCGGGCACAAATACAACAAAGATTCTTTATTCATACTTAGTTGTAGGCCATGTAGTGTCTTGTATGTGAGGACTCTCCTTCCCTAGATTCCTTTTTTGAAACTCTGATTCTTGTTTACCCCTTCGTAAGACGCCATGTAGATTTTTTGATAGAGGAGCCATGAAAAACAGATTTCCCAGATATTTCCTAGGGACGAGGAATCCATGAATCCTGGTTACATTTCAGCAATTCGTTCTAAATATTTGTCAACTGCAAAACCCTCGGCCCCTCTCCACATAAAGTACAAACAGAAATTTAAGGATCACCAAGTTCATCTTAAGAACAAAGTTACATCCATATACGACAATATGATACTTTTTTTCTGGGAATCTGGTCTTAATAGTCCCGAGGAAGTTAAGGGATTTTTACTACCAGATACACGATTACAACTCTCAAGAGGACCAGAATGTTGCTAGAGTCCTGAAATGACTGATTCAAAATACCCACAAGCCAAATATCTCTGAAACATGAGACAAGCTGGAAGCCTTGATTCTTGTTTATTCTGAAGCAAGACACCCTGAGAATTTGTTACAATGTGGACGAGTGTATCACAGATTCGCTATTCTTCCTTAGCGCGGGTCCGTGTAATGTCCTGTATATGAGGACTCCCTTTTTCCAGAATCCTGTTTGGAAACCCTGATTCTTGTTTTGCCATTAGCAAGATGTTATGTAGATATTGGGATGGAGAAACCGTGTAAAACAGGTTTCTTTTTTGTCCTTAGTTTGTGATCGTGTAGATTCTGTACATGAGGACTGCTATTAACTATGTTCCAGCTTCTAAACCCTGATTCTTGTTTTGGCCACAGCATATAGCCTGTTGATTCTTAGGACTGTGAACTGCTGTAGCCCCGATTCTTTTTCTTCCTTGGCAAGGGGCTTTGTATTTTCCTGTATTATAGCACTCTCATTAGATACATCCTCCTTCGTAACTCTGATTCATTTTTTGCATTTTACAAGATGCTCTGTAGATTTTTGGGATTGAGGACTCGTGTAACCCAGATTCCTTATTCGTTCTTAGCAAAGGTCATGCAGTTGCCTGTAAATAACGACTCTATTTCCAAGATTTATGCTCGAAAACACCATGATTCGTGTTTAGCC
>NW_006954529.1:0-9233 GCF_000164805.1 Carlito syrichta
AAGTACATTTATGAGTGAAAATATCTGGAACGCTGTTCTTTGTTTCTGTGATAAATCACTGAGTATGATCAACTCCAAATCCATCCAAGTTGCTGCAAAGTCCATATATTTTTCCTTCTTTATGGTTGCATAATATTCCATTGGAGTTCAACTTTTAAAATTTCACTCATATCTGTTAAGGTGATTTCCACAAAGACTTTTCTTGAGTTGTTGTTCTAATTTTCTTTTCATCACCAAGAATTGTTGAATACAGATAGATGCCATCACTACACAGACACAGAAGATACATGAGATGCTTTTCTAAGATTTGTAAATGTCTATGACAGCCAACATTCTGACCGAGTAGGAGACATTCTACTTTGTCACAATAAGGGTGACATTTAGTTGGAGTAAGAACTATAATGCACTGGCCGACCCAAGTCTCACTGACACAACATTAGCTACCAACAGCCAATAAAGTATTTGTTTATAAGCAGTAAACCAGAGATCACCTGCAGGCACTCCCATAGATTCCGGTTCATAGGCAATCCCTCACTTCAGATGAATGGAAAAAGCAACTTTTGCCATCAATACCCTCATCTTCATGATTTCCTCATACTTATAAACATCCAGAGAAAACAATCTAAAATATTTGAAGAATAAAAGTATTTTGTACTGATAGCTCCCAGTGTGCACAAGCTTTAAAAATAAACAATATTTTCATAACCTAAGGTCATCTTGTTCAACCTCCTATCTGATCCTTGAATCTCTGCAACATTGTTGCTCAGTCAAGGGCTGAATTTCCCTGGTGATACCAAAGGCACTGCCCGGACACCAATCAAGTACTTAGAGTAAGATGTACTTTATAAAACCGCATAAGCTGTTACAGGTGTTGCTGTCTTCATTATCATCATCAATATTATTATTGTTACTATTATGTCACCTGTAGCCAATTCTGAATACTAAAAATTTTATCTCTCTACCAAGCCAACATCTATAATCCTATTATTTCATCTATTGATCTTACTTTTGGCTTTTGGAACCATTCAAAATAAATGGAATTCACATGAGAGATTTCAAAATATTTAAAATCTTCATTATTCTCCTTGCCAGGCTGAAAAATGAACTCCCTCAGTTCTTTCTATTCCTCATCACAAGACACATTATTCAGTCTGTTTATCACCTGGCGACTCAGGCATGATTCTGTTTGTCCATGAATTCTCAACTACTTATATGCTGCAAATGTAATTTGCTCTGGACACTGTTGGTCTATTAATACGCTGGTCCCATATATCAGCTTTTGGGGAAGTTACACTGCACTGAGGACACATCATTCTTTCTAGCAACTTAAGTTCTTGAATCTAGAACACAATATTTTCTAAGTTCTGCTACTGGGTCTTGTTTCCTTTTACTGCTTTGAGACAACTGCTTCATTAAAAAACAAACAAAAAACAAAAAGCCTGGCCCATTTCCTGGGCTTGTCAAGATGCTTTGAAACCCATTCTGCCATGCTGACTATTAACTAATCTATTCCACTTTTCAATCAGGTGAAAGTGTGATCAGCATATTCTTATTCTTAGTATCTCCATCTTATGCTGATAAAAATGTTAAACAGGACAGAGCTGAAGATTAAGATCTTCCTCCAGGTTGACACAGATCCACTACTCAGAACACCATGAAGACTGTCATCCAACTAGGTACAAGCCCGCCCATCACTCAGGAACTATGCTTAAATTTAGAAAGCGATTATCAACCACATTTCTCCGTAAGTAAGTAGGTGTGAAAAGGAAATGAGGTTGGACTTATAGGACTTACTCATAGTGAATTAATGTTGATTCCAGTGAGTATGGTTTTCCTTTGTAAATGGTCATAATCATCTTATTAATCTTTTTCCTATATTCTTTCCCCCTAAAAGCAGGCTCTGTGTAACAGTTAAAATTCCAAATATTCATAAAAATTCTAATTATTTCTTGTTCTCAACAATCTTATAGGCGAACACAGAAAATAGGCCTTCATTGATGTACAATGTACACATCTATAGTATAGTTTAAAAATATCTTGAAGTCACCAAGCCCTTCCAGCACTGAGTTGATAACTGTACAGTGAGATGGTGCAGAGAACCTGCCCCTTTATTCAGCAACCTCGCTGATGAGTGCAAACAGCCTGTGACCCCCGGACTCAGGAGGACCTGAATGGCAGCTGTCTGACCCACACTCCGAGAGCAGTGCAGATGGCTGCTTCCGCTCCATGGGAGGCTCATGCGTGATGCCATGATGACATTTTAACAGCATGGAAGTGTGGAATTCACATTTTTTCATGCAGCCAGGTCAGATGCCTTTATAAACAAAGAAGCAACAACCAGCTTCTCTAGGGAAGCCAAGTCATGGACACGCTTGAAAGGAATCACATTTTAGCTCTAGGACAATTGTTCTCAAACTGTTACTCCAGAACCAGAAGTCTCAATATCAATTGGGAGCTTGTTAGAAATGCAAATTCTGGGGCCACTTCAAACCAATGACACAGAAACTCTGTAGAGAGGCCCAACAACCTGTGTTTGAGTGAGTCCTCCAGGTAATTTGATGTATGCTAAACTTTGAGAAGCATTGCTCCTACACTTGACAACCCTGCTTAGATAGCCTGGGAATAAGTCACCTGAATTTGGTAACAACTCTCAAAATTCAATTCAGTCAACGTTTTCTCAAGTGGCTGTTCTGTGAATGACCACATGCTAGGTGCTAGAGGTAAGATATCAATGTAAGTAGTACATCACGCAGAGTCCCCATCCTTATGTTGTTTATGGTGCAGACAGAAACAAAGCAGTGGTGGGCAGGAACAGGTAAAATATCATAAAACTTAGCAGAGGTTCAAAGGTGAAAGCAAATCAGTTCACTTGGGTAGAGAGGACAAGAGGGAAGATAGATGAGAGTAGATTCACGGCACAGATAGATTCTGTGATGGTGGAAGTGTGGGGGTGTGTGCAGAGGTTCGAGGAGGAGCACCCCAGGAATGACTGACCACCCTCTTCTGTACCCTACGAATGCTTCACTATAAAATTTCCTCCCAGAGACACACATCTATTTGCCTTCACCACTCCTTGAGGAAAATCTTTTATTAGGTCAAACCAGGCAGTCTCAGCTTGCCCCCACTGCCAGCAGTACTTCTATGGTGGAATGCTCTCCTTCACAAGGCACCGAGTACCAAGAACCCCTCTCTCTTATGCATTCTCCTGCCTCACAGCAATTCCTTCTCAGATGAGTATTGGAGTAACTCAGCCCAATGCTTAAACCTCCTCTCTTTTCTACCTGCACTCATCCCTAGGGAATCCAATTTCAAATACATAAGTTTTATGCCTTCAGTCCATTTGGGCTGCTATGGCTATAACAGAATACCTTAGACTGAATGACTTATAAACAACAGAAATGTATTTCTCACAGCTCTGAGCACTGAAAGTAGACAGCATGGTATCAACATGGCTGGGTTCTGACTCTCTTCTGGGTTGCAGATGTCTGCCTTCTTGTTATAACCTCACACGGCAGAGAGAGAGACAGCACTATCTGGAGGTCTCTTTTTGAGGGCAGTAATCCCATCCATGAGGTAGCTCTACTCTCATGACCTAATTGCCTCCCAAAGGCCCTACTTCTTTTTATAAAAAAAATTTAATATTTTTTATTTTAAAATTATGGAGTACAGTTAAGGGTTAGGTATACAAATATGCATCGTTCAGGCACCCTTGTTGATAAGGGGTGTCCCCCCATCCCCAGATAGATATTGACTACCATTAATCCCACCTCCCTTTCTCTCCCTGCCCCCCACAGATTCCCACCAGTCATCCCTTTTCTTATAGTATTAAGACAGATGTTCAAGGTCCACTTATGAGTGAGAACACGTGATACTCAGATCTCTGTTTCTGTGAGAGAGCATTCAGTATTATAGACTCTAGTTCCATCCAGGTTGCTGCGAAATTCATGATTTGTTCTTTTTTATGGCTGTGTAGTATTACATCGTGTATATGTACATTTTAAAAAATCCAATCCTCTTTTGATGGACAGCACGGTTGGTTCCAGGTTCTTGCTATTGTGAACAATGCTGTGATAAGTGGAGCAGGTATCTTTTTTATAGAGTGATTTGAGTTCTTCAGGGTATATTCCCAGTAGGGGGATTGCAGGGTCATATGGGAGGTCGATTTTCAGAGTTTTTAGGAATCGCCACACTACTTTCCACAAAGGCTGTACTAGTTTACACTCCCACCAACAGTGTAGAAGTGTTCCTTTTTTGCCACACCATTCCAGCATCTGTTATTTTTTGAGTTATTGATAATGGCCATTCTGACTGGAGTTAGGTGGTATCTCAGTGTAATTTTAATTTGTATCTCCTTGATGATTAGTGAGGTTGAATATTTCTTCATATGAACCTATTCAGTAAATGGTGCTGGGATACTGGCTGAGCACATGCAGAAGATTCAAACAAAACCCCTATCTATCCCCATACACAAAAATTAACTCTAAATGGATCAGAGACCTAAATGTAAAACCTCAAACCTAAGAACCTTAGAAAGTGAAGGACACACCCTTATGGAAATTGGAACTGCCGTTCAATTCCTGAACAAAACCTAAAATGCACAGGCCATAAGAGATTAGACAAATGGGACCTCATTGAACTGACAAGCTTCTGCAAAGCCAAAGAAACCATCAAGAGAGCAGGGAGACAGCCCACAGACTGGGAAAAAGAATTTGGCAACTCCATGTCTGACAAAGGCCTAACATCTTGGGTCTACAAGGAACTCAAACATGCTGAAAAGAAAAAAAACCAAACAACCCCATTACAAAGTGGGCAAAAGACATGAACACACTTCTCAAAAGAAGACATATGACCAGCCAACAGGCCCTATTTCTAATACCATCACAATAGGATTTAGAATTTTTAACATATAAAGCTTCAGAGAGACACAAACGATTCAGTCCATTGCACCAGGTGATTCCCAAATTGCAATCCAAACTGCTCCCTTAACTCCAGACTCACATTTAACGTCCACTTCACACCTCTATGGCACCTGAAGCTAGCATGGCTAAATGTCATCCCCAGCACACATCACATTCTCCTCCCTTCATTCTCATTTTGGGAAAAGGAACCTACATTTTTTACAAACCTCTGACCAAAACCTTGGTGCCATCTTTGACTCCACTCTTTTTTAAACCCCACAACCAAGTAAGCAAATTCTGTTTTCCCTTCTTTGAAACTGCAGATTGTCCACTTTTCACCTCTTTCATCTGTTCACTTCTCATTTCCTTTGTCCAGGACCCTGTGGTTTCCCATCTTGCTTGGAATAAAATGCAAATGCTCCACCATGGCTGGCCTAAGTGGCCTTCCCTGGCTGACCTCTTTTGTCACTGATCTCATCTGATGCTCTTTTCTCTTTAGTTCCTTTGATCTCACAGCTTGTGCTCACCTCAGGGAATCTGCACATGTGAGTTTTTATTGCCTGTGATGGGTCTCCTCCATGGCCATCTGCATGCTCTCCTGTTCTCATGTCTCTGCTCAAATGATACTTTGAGAAATGTGACTATATGAGGGGTCTAGGCAGGGGGAGAGTTTTCACCAGGAAAGGAAATACCAGGATCTGTTAAGAGCCAGAACAGCAGCTCTCACAAAATGTTGAATGAGTTCTTCCCAGGCATCCTTTTTTGCTCTTCTCTCCCCTCACTGCCCACAAGACACCCAAATGAGAGACAAAGTTGCAATCCTGAGTTTGATTGAAGGGCTGCTATAAAAACAGACAGGTACCACTGATAAACAGCAAAAGGCAAACATAATCAAGACTGTGGGGATTTTGTAGGTCTCTGCAACACTATGCTTGGAGCTGCAAATCAAGCTAATATGAATCACCACAGCATATCTCCCTGCAGCTTGCAGGAGACTGCACCTCCAGGGACAGCACAGTGGATGGAGAAGACGCTGACTAGATTCTGGCAACATGTTTGGGGGGCCTGTGGGGAGACAGGTTATTAGGGTGGCAGCCTTCTAGATGCTGTTGGGAGATGGCATTCTGGGAAAGCAGATTATTCAGGACATGTGGCCCAGAGAGGCCCCCACCTGCTGTAGCCTGCAGGGAGACCTTCTCATACACGAAAATGGGCACAGTTTGCTGTGGGGAGCAGGCGTCCTGTCAGCTCTGTTTGAATGCAGTTGCAGTGGTCCAGGGACCTTTCCATCTCAGGCTTTCTACTCTTCCCTTGGTTTAGACTATTCCTTGTATCCACCTATCACCACCTCATTCTCCAACTGATTGTATGGAAAACTCTTCTTCCTATTTTAGATTTTAATATAATTTCCTCCAAGAAACCTTTCTTTATACGTGAAGACCCCACACATTCTCCAAGAATATTGTATTTTTGCCTTACCACAATACTGTAATTTCAATTAAAGTATTCCTTATGGCCAAGCCCTGCCAGTCCACAGTCTCTGTAAGTGAGCGTGGCTGGTGCTGCCACATCCCAGTGCCCAGCACAGTGAGAGGCACTCCACGAAAGCGTTTTTATTTTTTTTTTTATTTTATTTTATTTTTTTTTTGAGTTGGAGTCTCACTCTGTCGCCCAGACTGGAGTGCAGTGGCCGCTCCCGGCCACCGCAGCCTCGCCTGCTGGGCTCCGGCGATCCTTCCGCCTCAGCCTTCCAAGTAGCCGGAATTACAGGCTTGCACTACCATGCCCGGCTGATTTTTTGATTTATTGTAGAGATGAGGTCTCGCTGCCCAGGCGGGTCTCGAACCCGCGGGCTCAGGCAATCCACTCACCTCAGCCTCCCAAAGGCGCGGGATTACAGGCTGAGCCACCGAGCCCGGCTGAAAGCGTTTTTAAATGAATGAGCAAAGACCAGAAAATATCTTTGGAGCACAACTTAAGTCTCTCATGCTACACTAGGTACGAGGAGCACAGTGAACAAGATACAGTCCCTGTTCTGAAGCTTAAGTAATAATTGACATGGAATAAGAAGTAAACCAACAATTACAATGTCAGTGCCATATTATAGGTAAGATCAGAGTTGTCTGGGACACATTCAAAGGAAATGTAAGCTATTTCAGGTGAGCAGGAAAGTTTTATGGCATGGATTCATAATTGCATTATAAATCCTACTAAACATGCACATTAGCGCAATACTGTATGAGTAGGAAACCCTGGTGATATGAAGAAGACTACACAAAAATGCATCCTTCATCATTTATTTATATGAGAGATTCCTAGTTTGATGTGTTCAAATAGCATGTATGGAAATATCAGAGTTGTCAATTTAAGTGGCTCTAACGTTCTCCAATACTTTCATTTGTTTCAACATTCCTTTGTGGGTTATATAGCTATTTATTTGTGTGTCACTTTTTGTCTTTATTATTCATCTTTTTTCATAAGCATCATTAGCATCAGCATCACAGATGATTACTCCAAAAAATAATGGCACTCAAATCTGTGCTCATGAATGACTGTGAAAACACATAAGACACTCACTGAATTATTAGAACAACCTTGTGGAATAGGTATCTCATCCCTATTTGCAAATAGAAAACTGAGGCTTAGCAGTAGGTTCTTGCCTCCATTGTGAAAGAAAAGGAGGTCCCAGGGTTTCCACCGATTTTTCCTGTGTGTTTGGAACTCTTTTCCAAGAAGGCTGTACTCTCTCTTATCATCTCTTCAGTGAGTGGCTTAGAGAATCAGAACCTTTCTTTTCAGTGGTCCTCATCACTATTCCTCAGTACCTGAAAAAATCAGACACAAAGTCTTACCATTTTCCAGATTTTTAGGTGATGGCCACTTGGCAGAACCATGAATACTTTTACGAATTAACTATGTCTGAAGCAGAATTCATTTCTAATCCAAATATTTATTTAATTATTGGTCCAGGATTTATTGAGGCTTTACTGAGTGCCAGAAATTGTGCTGAAAGGTTGAAATGATACCAAGCTGTAATAATTTCATTCTGTTTTTTCTTCAAGTCTGGAGAGGTAGGAACAGAGATGTCAGACACAGTGTGACACAAATAGAGGTGGCATGTACTATGGGGGTTCCCAGAAGTACGTGTCTAAGTTCTGGTCAAGGGAAGGTGAGCAAGGTTGTCATGTGATGACCTTCAGGAGCTATCTCCAGGAGGCATGGCCCAGGTCATTCTGCTCCTTCTTCTTCATATCCCCCCATCCCACCGTCTGGCACACAGATGTTGCAATCTTAGACCATGGAGTGAAGACCATGTGCAGTAGGTCCAAATGACAAAAAGGCCTCCGTCCCTGAGTTCAGGCAATACCTCATCTAAAAGGCAAAGTTGGAGTATTTCTATAACCAGAGGGATATACTTCTATGTTATTTAAGCAGCTCTAATTACATAGTTTATGCCATTTGCAGTTGAATCCAATCATATGGATATTCTCAAATACTGTTCTCTTAGTCTATTTTAAGAGAAACAGAATCATTCTTTCTTCTCCTTTTCAAGACTTATTTCTCTATCTGTGCTCAGAATCCACCCAGTCATATTCCCTGAGTGCCTTGCTGGGCTAGTCATCCCACCCCCTCCTGTCCTGCCCCTTTACTGACCCCTATCTATCAGCATTCAAACAAAACTTCCCCACCTCACAAAAGCAGCAGCAACATCCTCTCCAATGAATCCTTCTTTATCTCCCTACATTGTCTTTTTCCCTAACAGAAAACCTTTTGAAATAATTATGCCCATTTTTAAAATTCTATTTCCTCATCTCACTTCTGTCTCCTGCACTATGGAGACAATACTGTTCTCCCAAGGGGATAGAAGATATTCTTGCACCTAAGTGTAATTTTCTATGATGCTCTGGAAGCTTTTGACACTGCTAATACCCCTACTTTCCCCAAACTTCTGTCCTTTGACCTCAATGACATCACGCTTTGCTGTTTTTTCTCACATGTGCTCGACCACTCCTTGCCACTCTGCTTTCCCACATCTCTTTTCCTCCCAACAAGTAAGTACTAGTGCTCTACCCTCATTTTATTCATGTATTCTCTGCTTTCTCCCTGGATAATTAATTTATGTTGAAGATTATCTGTGTTCAAGTCCACCTGTCTCTCCAGAGTTCCAAATTCATCTAACTTCACGTTGAAGAGCTCCTGGTAAACAGTCCTCAAATTGTAAAAACACTACAGCTGGCTGTGCTTTCAACTCATGAAAACCCTCAGGGAATGAACATCCTAAACTCATCTTAGTTTTTACAAATGCTACACAACACAGCAAAGAATAACAATGAG
>NW_006954530.1:0-748 GCF_000164805.1 Carlito syrichta
AAGGCCATAGTAACCAAGGTGGCAAGGTATTGGTACAGGAAGAGGCACATAGATCAACAGAATAAGACAGAGAATCCAGAAATAAAAACTCAATCCCTCAACAAGCTCATCTTTGACAAAGCCATTAATAACCTTGGGGAAAGGGAACCATATTTAGCAAATGGTGCTGGGAAAATTGGCTAGCAACATACAGAAGAATGAAACTGGACCCCTGCCTATCACCATGTACAAAAATCAACTAAAAATGGATCAGAGACCTAAATGTGCAACCTCAGACTTTAAGACTATTAGAAAAAATGTACAGAAAATTCTTCTGGATACCCAAGTAGTCAATGGATTCATGACCAATTCCTCAAAAACAATTGAAATAAAAGCTAAAACAGGCAGGTGGGAACCTCATCAAACTTAAAAGCTGTTGCACAGCAAAAGAGACCATCAAAAGAGTAAAGAAACAATCCACAGAATGGGAAAAAATATTTGCAGGCTATATATTTGACAAAGGCCTAACATCCAGGATCTACAAGGAACTCAAACAAATTGAAAGGAAAAAAAAAACAAACAATCCCATTAAAAGGTGGCAAGAGGCCATGAACAGACATTTCTCAACAGACAATAAACACATGAAAAAATGGTCAGCCTCACTAATAATCAGAGAAATGAAAATGAAACTACATGAGATATCAGCTAACACTGGTAAAGATGCCTATCACCATAAGTCAAAAAAAAAAAAAAAATAGGTGCTGGTACA
>NW_006954531.1:0-881 GCF_000164805.1 Carlito syrichta
AATGGTGCTGGGAAAATTGGCTAGCAACATACAGAAGAATGAAACTGGACCCCTGCCTATCACCATATACAAAAATCAACTAAAAATGGATCAGGGACCTAAATGTGCAACCTCAGACTTTAAGACTATTAGAAAAAATGTACAGAAAATTCTTCTGGATACCCAAGTAATCAATGGATTCATGACCAATTCCTCAAAAGCAATTGAAATAAAAGCTAAAACAGGCAGGTGGGAACCTCATCAAACTTAAAAGCTGTTGCACAGCAAAAGAGACCATCAAAAGAGTAAAGAAACAATCCACAGAATGGGAAAAAATATTTGCAGGCTATATATTGGACAAAGACCTAACATCCAGGATCTACAAGGAACTCAAACAAATTGAAAGGAAAAAAAAAACAATCCTATTAAAAGGTGGCAAGAGGCCATGAACAGACATTTCTCAAACAGACAATAAACACATGAAAAATGGTCAGCCTCACTAATAATCAGAGAAATGAAAACGAAAACTACAATGAGATACCAGCTAACACTGGTAAAGACGCCTATCACCAATAAGTCAAAAAAAAATAGGTGCTGGTACAGCTGCAGAAAAAAAGGACATGTTTACACTGTTGGGGGAAATGTAAACTAGTTCAATCTTTGTGAAAAGCAGTGTGGTGATTCATCAAAGATCTAAAAATCGTGCTTCTATAAGATCCAGCAATCCCCCTTTTGGGAATATACCCAGAAGAACATAAATCACTCTACCAAAAAGACACCAGCACGTGTGTGTTTATTGCTGCACTGTTTGCAATAGCAAAAACATGGAACCAACCCAGATGCCTACTGAAAGTGAACTGAATAAAGAAAATGTGGTACATCTATGTATGTAATGAATATTT
>NW_006954532.1:0-831 GCF_000164805.1 Carlito syrichta
AACCTTTCACAAATTTGCTGTATTTTCCTGTGTTATCTACTTTTAATTATGTATTTTTCCCTTGTGATCACCTAAGAGATGCCATGGGTAAACACAATAAGTCTTTCCTTATCTTACAGTTAACTGACTTTAATCATGTATTTTTTTCCCAAAAGTTAACTTTTAATTAAGCATTTTTTCCTCCTCTTTTCTTTTCTCAAATATTTATCCTCCTTAGGGTCATATTATTATTTAACTTCAATAATTGTGTGTGTGTGTGTGTGTGTGTATGTGTATTGTAGCCAAATACACACACACACACACACACACACACACACACACACACACACACACACACACCCCGACATACACATACACACGTGCAGGCTTAACTTCGATGCTTATTAGTATTATCTGGTAGAAGTCCTGAATTTAAATAATTCTTTAATATATTCAGAAACTTTGAAAGTTTTGCATAGTTACTGAACATTTTAAAGAGTATATATTTCAGTATAATATTTTCCCTCTTCCGTCACATTCATGAAAGCACCAAAAGTCTTTAAAATCTCAGTATCTTGGCTGTGCCCAGTAGCTCAGCCTGTAGTCCCAGCATTGAGAGGCTGAGGTGAGTGGATTGCCTGAGCCCATGGGTTTGAGACCAGCCTGGGCAACTTGGCAAGACCTCATCTCTACAATAAATAGAAACTTAGCCAGGCATAGTAGCATACACCTTTAGTTCAAATACTTGAAAGGCCGGGGGGAAAGATCGCTGGAGCCCAGCAGATCAATGTTGGGGTGGCCATGAGTGTGCCACTGCACTCTAGCCTGCGTGATGGAATAAGACTCCAACTC
>NW_006954533.1:0-666 GCF_000164805.1 Carlito syrichta
AGCTCATTCAACACTTTAATGGGCCAGTATTGGTGCGCCCCAACCTCCCAAAACCCCAGGGCCCTTATCAGACAGATCCGGAACTTCTTCCAGTCCTTAGCCAAACCCATACACTGCTTAACCTCACTAACCCCAACCTAGCAAAGGACTGCTGGCTATGCCTCAAGTCTGGCCAATCCTGGGTCTCCCCTGTCCCGGTCGCTGGAAATTGGACTCTCCCTATACCTCTAACCCAATGTACACCTTCACTACCACCTTTTAACATCCCTCTCCCACATGACTTGCCCACGGCCCAGTGTATAACACGAAATGGCACTCTGGAGGTCAGATGGGGCCCCCCTCGCCTCTGCACACAATCACTTGTGGTCCAATCAAATAACACACTCTGCCCCCCATTTAATGGGACTGCCTTCCTATGTGCCACTACCATCTACCTGGTCTTGCCCCCCAACTCGTCGGGGTACTGCATTCTTGTCATCCTCTTCTCTACCTTTGTAATAGCACCCGGTAACCAAAGCCTGCCTGTCCCTTTAGTGGGCTTCTCAACATCACGAGTAAGACGGGCAGTTGAGCTCATACCTCTGCTGGTGGGGCTGGGTATCACCATGGCCATGGGAACAGGGGCAGCAGGGCTGGGGTCCTCACTTCACTTCTACAACCAGCTCT
>NW_006954534.1:0-3221 GCF_000164805.1 Carlito syrichta
GAATCTCCCACAAAATTTTACTGAAGCTGAAAATGGCCTCTTACAAAAGTGCTAGCTGGTACACTGATATTTATGGGTTCCTGGAACACTTACCTAGCAGGGGAAACCTGTACTAACAAAGCCCAGACTGCAAAAAAAAAAATACTTTCAGTTTTTTGGGTCCTCTCTCGTGTGTGTGTGTGTGTGTGTGTGTGTGTGTGTGTGTGTGTAACAGTTATATACATATTTTGAAAACGATGAAACTATTTTCAAAATCTATAGTTTTCCACATACTTTTCCAAATATAATAATTTTATATCATTAAGTTGCCTAAAAATTTAATTCAATCTGTGTACTGATTAAACTTTTCTCAGTTTTACGTATTTGCTGTTGTGATAAGTTACCAAAAAAATCAAAATAAGTAGGAAATATTTGGTTGATACCCAATGTTGCCAGAAAAGAAGTCATGTCACTTTGTAAAAAAGAACTAAACATTAAACTGTATTTTAAAACTCACATTTTCTTTGTAAAAGTTTTATTCCATTTTTTAAATAAATGAGATAAAATAAATAACTTCCTTTTTTGATGTAATGACTAAATCAATTAAAGAAAATAAAGCACTGAGATATGATTAATGAATTTATTTTCCTGGTAAGTTAATAACACATCATTAAAATAAACTGTAAAAGTGACTATTGACCTGTCTCTAAGTAAATACATTTTAGTTTTCATATTAAATAAGTTAAAATTTTTATAAATTTCCTGAGGAAGTATTATTAATAATTTTTGTTATTGTCCTGAACAGACAACAGAGCTTTTGTCTTCCACCTTATATGACTTTAGGTAGCCATGCCTTTCAAATATCTTTCAAGATAAATATCTAACATATAGATAGGTAACTAGGGAGATAGATGATGGGGCTAAGGCAATTTTAGCTGAATTTATAGCTATAAGCACAGCTTTTAGCTGGTACTATTTTGTTGTTTTGTAACTATGCATGTGTATAAGTTTCTTTTTACAATTTTTTTTAAAAGCAGTGATGATATCTTTAATAAATATGCAAAATTAAGAGGCATGTTACATTTGGAACAAATTTGAAATATGAATGATCTTAATATATAAGTTAAACGAGTTTTCGCTATCAAGAAATAATGAAGACACCTAATTAAAATATAGACTACATAAATGCATAGAAGATTCACAAAAGAAAATAATCAATATAAATAAAACAGGAAAAATGTTTGATTTTTGTATTAGAAAAACAATGAAATGGGTTTTGTCACCAGATTGACAAAGATTAAGTAGGTTACATGTTGTTTGTGGTGTATTCTCATATATGAATATCTGAACACACTGTAAAACTTTATATAAAAAACACATATTATTCCCTTTGGAACTCCATTTCTTAGGAAAATCAACATGTATGGTCAACATATAATGCACTCATCCCTGAGAAATTTATCAAAATAAATATTATTGATTAAATGAAACACTTTGTAGCCATGTTAAAATGGAAAAATCTATTACAAGTTATCTGAAATTTTTGATAGTCATATAGTTTAATATTGTGAGAATACTAAAAACATAGTATTGAATAATATTTCATAGAAACATGCCAACACAAATGACACTATATTGGATTATATACAAAGCTATAAACATATTCTGAATAGAATGTACTTTATATAGTCATATAAAAATTATTCAATTGTTAACTGCAACTAAAGTTATCACAGCTGGTTGCATTAAAAATCATGTATGTCTTTCTTATAGTTCTTTCTTGCTTTCTAAATATTTTATAATAAACACGCATCATGTTCATTATAAAGAAAATATGGTATTTTAGAATAAACAATAAAATACAGCCTGGGAAATGGATCTCTTGTTTTGTTTTATTAATATACCCCAAATGTTCATGTATATATTAGCAATCATGTATTTCAGAGTTAGGTGATATAAAACATATTTACTAATGGGAAGATAACTTAGGGGCAGTAGAGTATTATAAAGGGAATAAATGTCATCTGTTGTCTATTTCTTCTGGAGATTGAACTATCATCATATCATCATAGTGTAACTTTGGACTAACCTTTCAAACTAAACTGAGAAATGAGCAGTGGTTTAATTTTTTTAAAAACTCAAAAGGTAATATTCTTTTACTTTTTAAAATTTTAGTGCATTTAATAGTCTTCAAACAACTATTTTCAGTTAATTTAACTATTGTGAAATTTACCTAAATTCATTACAAATTCTATGAGTTATAAAAGATTCTAGCATTCTTTTTAGGGAAATCACAAGAAAAGTTTCAAAGCACTGGAAATAAGTATATTTATAAGTTTAAGTAAGTTTACTTATAAAAATAAAAATACATATTTTATTAGATTAGAAGATAGCACTTTGAATGAACTTTTGAATTAACCTGTATAGTATAATATTCAATTGGAGATTAAGTCGTAATTTTTTTCATGTGACAGGCAGTAGACAACAGAGTCAACAAGTCACAATAGTGAGGCAAGATTTTAAGAGAGAAAAATTGAAGGAAATCCCAAGAGTTTATTGGCTTATGAAGAGAAAGTCTTGAACAATATAAGAACAGTACAACTCTGACCCACTTTGAGCTGCTGTTACATGAGTAACAAAACAAGATATTTTGCAGTTTGAAATTATATTCAGCACAAAATTTTCTGTAATTATATACAGTACTACCATACACATATTTTTCAAAGTCAATTTTCTCAATAAAGAGATTATTTCTAACTGGGCCAATTTGATTGCCAGGAAATCTTTCATGTACCGATTCCAGTCACAAAAAATTCCAAAAGAAATGGAAACTGATTATGCTATAGAATCTGAAACTTGGAGCTCAATAAATGATTGTTGCCTCTGGTCTCCTGTTTTTCAGCAACCTCCCTCGCTCAACCCAACACACAGAGATATGTTCTATACTTGGTTCATACACAAATTCATTATACAATGTTATGGTTTGAGGTGATGTTCTCTTTCATCCTCTGCTAAAGCAGGTGGGTTCTGGAATGTACCACTGGAGTCCATTTCAAACTATAGTGTTGACACTTCCTGGCAGGGAAATTTGGAGAATTTATGCAGCTCTTTGCATCTCAACCTCTTCATTATAAAAGAGAAACAGTAACAACACATTCTCCATGATGTTGTCATGAGCTTTTAAAAGTGTAATATGTGGAAATGTCTATTACAGTACCTGGCAAGTTGTAAGCTGTATATGT
>NW_006954535.1:0-545 GCF_000164805.1 Carlito syrichta
TCATATGGAAGGTCACTGTCTAGTTCTTTTAGAAATCGCCACACTGTTTTCCCAACATCGAACTAGTTTGCATTCCCACCAGCGTGGAAGCGTTCCCTTTTCTCCACATCCTCACCGGCATCTGCTGATTTTTGTTTTATTAAGGATGGCCATTCTTGCTGGGGTTGCTCAGTGTGGTTTTGATTTGCAGTTCCCTGAGGATGCGGGAGGCTGAGCAGGAAGAACTGTGTTTTGTTCCGAGCTGCAGGGGAGCAGCGGTGTGTGAGGGTTGCTCAAGCTGACTGTGCACATTTCTTTCCCGGTCCACGTTCACTGACATCACAGTGGTAGCCTGAAATTGGTCACAGCGGGAGTATTTACACCACAGGCATCGGCAAATGCTACAGACGAGCTCCACCCACCTGCCGTCTGGTTCTGTTTTATTTCATTTCTTTTTTATTTGAGTGGGGGGCCTCACTCTGTCCCCCAGGCTGGGGTTCAGTGGCACGGACATGATTCACTGCAGCCTCGACCTCCTGGGCTTAGGCGATCCTCCCACCTCAGCC
>NW_006954536.1:0-726 GCF_000164805.1 Carlito syrichta
CAGGTCAGATGGGGCCCCCCTCGCCTCTGCACACAATCACTTGTGGTCCAATCAAATAACACACTCTGCCCCCCATTTAATGGGACTGCCTTCCTATGTGCCACTACCATCTACCCGGTCTTGCCCCCCAACTCGTCGGGGTACTGCATTCTTGTCATCCTCTTCTCTACCTTTGTAATAGCACCCGGTAACCAAAGCCTGCCTGTCCCTTTAGTGGGCTTCTCAACATCACGAGTAAGACGGGCAGTTGAGCTCATACCTCTGCTGGTGGGGCTGGGTATCACCATGGCCATGGGAACAGGGGCAGCAGGGCTGGGGTCCTCACTTCACTTCTACAAGCAGCTCTCCTCCCAACTGATCGAGGACAAACAACAGGTGGCAGACACAGTACTAGACTTACAAACACAACTAGACTCCCTGGCTGACATGGTCCTCCAAAATCGACAGGGACTAGACCTACTAACAGCAAAAGAGGGAGGAATATGCCTGTTTCTTAAGGAGGAATGTTGCTTCTATGCCAATAAATCAGGAATAGTCAAGGACAGAAGTAAACAACTACAAGAAAATCTCCAAAAACGAAGAGAAGACCTGATCAGAGGCCCATTCTCAGGGTGGTGGCAACCCTAGCTCCTAACGTGGCTTCTTCCTGTTCTAATTCCACTAATGGCTATATTTATTCTCTTGTCAGTGACTCCATGTGTTCTTGGGTTTCTCGAACAGCGCCTG
>NW_006954537.1:0-771 GCF_000164805.1 Carlito syrichta
ACATCAATTTATATGTAAGCAAAAATGAAACTATAATGTGCATGTTTTTTTTCCTGTGATCTTTGCTTCTTGTTCTCGACATTGTTTGAGATTCATCCATGTTGAAGTTCGTACTTATGGTTCAATCATTTTCACTTATGTTAATGTGTACTACTTATCCATTCTCTTATGAACAAGGGATGGTGCTTTCAATGTTCTTATTTAATTCTCCTAGTATGCGTCTCTTGTTATGCCTTACATAGGTACATACGTGTGAGACTTTATCTAGGTTTTATAATGACCAAATTGTGCCATAGTGACTGTATATATTCAATTTTACTAGATAATACAAAATTGTTGTTGGGTGCGTTGGCTCAAGCCTATAATCTCAGCACTTTGGGAGCCAAGGTGAGAAGATTACCTGAGTCCAGGGGTTTGAGACCAACCTGGGCAACTTGGTGATACCTCATCTCTACAATAAATAAAAAATTAGCCAGGTGTGGAGATGTGTGCCTGTAGTTCCAGCTACTTGGAAGGCAGAGGTGGAAGGATGACCTGAGCCCAGCAGGTCGAGGCTGCTGCTGTGAGCCTGCCACTGCACTCCAGCCTCGGCGGCAGAGTGAGACTCCAGTTCAAAAAAAAATTGTTTTCCAAAGTCATTACACTACTTTTTAATGAGAGATCTTGTGCTCTATAGCCTGATAATACTTGTCTGACTTTTAATATTTGTCCATCTGGTGGCCGATTGATGCATTCTTTATAAAAGTTTTGCCAGGCCTGGAGCATGACACC
>NW_006954538.1:0-4121 GCF_000164805.1 Carlito syrichta
CTGGAGATATTCAAACTGGTGATGACGTGGACATTCCACTGCATGTGTTTTGCTATATGCAAAACTTTCCATTTTATACCTTTCCATTTTATACCTTTCAGAACTCAGTCTTTCATACTTTTATTCTCTAATGTTATACATATTAGTATTCACTTAATCTTATCCGCTCTTCTCTGCATTTTTCTCTTTTACTTTTATTCTTCACATAGTTGCATTATCTCTCTTATATATTTTGATTTTCACATCCTAATTTTCTTTTGTTATTCCCTTAGATTTCACAAATACTTACTTTGTCTGAAACATCAAGCATGAGCCACATCTTTTATTTATTTCTCAGAAATAAATCTAGTTTGAAAGATAATATTCTTTAAGAGACTATTCTCACTAATACATTGAACAGCCAAGTCACATAACAACTCATAAGACATACAATGGACACACAGATGTGTCATACTAACACAGAGACACAAATTACACATAGCATTCCCACTCAAATAAACCTCATCCCATGTAACTTTTAAACTTTAGCGTTTGTAAGTACTAGAGCAATCATATATAAAATACTAACCCAATTTGTGCCAGTGTACCACATTCACCACCTACCATTTGACCACAGTTTGTGCACATCACACGTATCAGACACATTAATGAGAATCTTGATAAACTGCAAAATAAGGAGGAATGAGCTTGGTTAACATTTGAAATAGGGATAGTAGCATCATGAAATCATGAATATTCAGTTTCTTCCAAAACACAAATTTACCAATTGCTTCATTTGAGATTGTGAATCTCTGGGGAAAAAGAGGCACAGAGGATGAAAGTGTGAAAAATCTAAAGAAGACAGTACAAGCCGGGCTCAGTGGCTCAGCCTGTAATCCCGTGCTTTGGGAGGCTGAGGTGAGTGGATTGCCTGAGCCTGTGGGTTTGAGACCTGCCTGGGTAAATTGGCGAGACTTCATCTGTATAATAAAATTAGCTGGGTGTGGCAGTCTAGGTCTCTGTTCTTGTACAGTCAGCAGGAACTCATCAAAAATACTTTTCATTTTAATTTTTATGGGGAAGGGAGAATAAACTGTAGATAAATTTTAGGAAAAAATAATGTCATATATAGTGAAGATAGTAGAATTCATAGCCACTGGGCCCACAATTGCTGTAGTGTCAATAAAACTTAAAAGAAAAAATTCTAAAAGTGAAGATGTATTATAAAATAGTGGTACTCCAGTAATGTCTGACAATAGAAAAATTATGGACAACTATAAATGATCCATCTACCATGGTTAAGGATATCCTATTGATCATGATTGCTTACAGTCACTTAGCTTATAATCTAAAACTATAAAACACATATAATGACAAGGTAGATTATTTAAACACGAAAAACATGTTGAACTCTAAGAAAGATAATTTAATTGAACAATGTTGTAGGAATGGTAAATAAGTCTGTTTCAAACGTTAAAGATGTAAAACCATAATCAAAATAATGTCAAAAAAGATATTTCTAAAAATAACTGAAGTACTTTCAGATATATATATATATATATAAAATCTGAAATTTATATATATATAAATTTCCCAGCAAATTCAAAAATGTGTTTAGTTTCAACAGTAAATTAGACATAAATTTAAAAAGCTCTATGATGGAGCTGAAGAATTACTTGCAATATAAAAAGAGAGAAAAAATATAAAATAGAAAGGATTTATAAAAATGAGAATGAAATATGAATGAACGATTTATATCAAAATGACATTTTTGATAAGTAAAACTACAAAAAAAAAGGCAATTAAAGATGTAATGGTTGAGAATGTTCAAGACGTGATAAAAGACAAACATTAGCAGATTTAGGACACATTATAGCTTATTACAAGACAGAAAAAAATAAATTCACACTTAAGTACACTATACCAAAAAGTCAGAATACCAAAAACAAAGACTTTTAAAAAACTGTGGAGAGATATAAAATACCTTCTAAAGAATGATTTATCACACAGTAAACTTTTTGGCAGCAATCACGGAAATCTACAAATAACAATGTAAATCAGTATGTTGAAGGTGAAGAATAGTCTTAGAAGAATACAAGAGAAATAAAGACATTTTAAGATAGAAATTATAGAAAAGAAAAAATATAAAGAACACCAATAAAATATATTCAGAAAAAATAAACTAAAGTAAAGAAAACATGGCAGCCAAGAACAAATGACAGCTAAGGAGATGGTTAGTCTGTGATTGAATATAAATAAGCTTTGATGATTTGAGTACCAAATATAATAATCACTGACTCAGGACAGTTAAAATGGGTGTTGGCTGAGCTAGGCAGCTCAGCCTGTAATCCCAGCACTTCAGGAAGGTGAGGCAAGTGGATTGCCTAAGCCCACGGGTTCAAGAGCAGCCCAGGCAATTTGGTGAGACCTCATCTCAACAATAAATGAAAAAAATTAGCTAGGCATGGTAGCGTGCACCTGTAGGTCCAGTTACTTGGAAGACTGAGGAGGAAAGATGGCTGGAGCCCAGCGGATCAATACTGGGGTGGTCGTGAGTGTGTCATTGCACTCCAGCCTGGGTGACAAGAGTGAGACTCGACTCAAAAAAAAAAAAGGTGCAATAAAAGTATTGGTTGAAAATAAGTTGTAAGATATGAGCTAGAAATTAAAGTATTTTTAGCTCCTTCTAGTACTCAAAGAATGGGTAAAATCATTGACTCAGACAAGCAATGCTGCACCCAGGTAACTAGGGAAACTGTATAAATAAGACGTAACTACTTGTGTCTTTGAAAAATTCCAAAATTCAATAGGGAGTATATGGAAAGCCTTAATTTAAGAGCAGCATATTTACCTATTTGCTATAAAAATTGCAATACGTTTAGCAAGCAGAATCAACATAAATTAGTTTATTTAGAGTCCCAGAAGTCAAAAGTCCATTTTTTTTTAAATTGGAGTCTCCCAGGCTAGAATGCAGTGGTGCATTCATGGCCAAGCCAGCATCGTCCTGCTGGACTCTGGCGATCCTTCTGCCTCAGTCTTCCAAGTAGCCAGAACTACAGGCACTTGCTACCATGACTGGCTACTTTTTGATTTATTGTAGAGATGAGGTCTTGCCAAGGTGCCCATACTGGTCTCGAACCCACAGGCTCAGGCTATCCACTAGCCTCGACCGCCTAAAGTACTGGGATTACAAGCTGAGCCACTGAGCCCGGCCCAACATACTTTTATAGAATTAAAATCAAGATTTATATAGGGTTGATTTCTTCTGGAGACTCCAGTAGAGAATATTCCTTGCTTCTTCCAGCTCTCAGGGTTTCCTGCACTACTTGGTTTCCAGCCCCTTTGTCTTTTCGCTCTAACCTCTTGCTTCCAATGTCACCTTTCCCACCTTTTTTTTTGTCCTACTTGCCTCTGTTGTAAGTATCTTTGAGATTACATTTACACACACCCACATATTGAGGATAATCTCCCCATTACAGGATCTTTGATTTAATTGCATCTCCAATGTTCCCTTGGCCTGATAAGGTGACAGTCCCAATTTCAAGAGATTAATAAGATATGGACATCATGGGGTGGGAGACAATTCAACTTTCTACAATATCATAATTATAAATATATTGAACACAATTGAATATATGTACTCAGATAATCAGATATTAAAGTATCTCACGTTGACTACACTCTAAGTCACAGCATAGATCCAATACACACACATACACACTCAAACAATTCAAGCAGCTCATTAAAAAACACATATACATTCTGTCCAACCAATCACTCACACCCAGGAAAAACTAAAAGTACCTTTGTTTTGGAAATATAACCAGGAAATGGACTGCAGTCTTCATTATAATCTTACACATAGCGAACAACCAAGGTTTACTGAATAGATGGGAAATTCAATATATTGTTTTAATTTGAATTCAATTTAATGGAAATCTTCAGCATGCAGAAGTATGATACAAGGCCAGCTTATATTCCACAGAAAGAAGAGAAAACTATCTTGGTGGTCTCTCACGTCCAGAAGGATAGAGGCTGAAGCATATAATGGAAAACCAGCAGATTCTGCTTTTGACTTCAAGAAGGAGGCAAAGCTTCCAAACTCATATTCCCTCATGGAGAAAAAATCTGAAAAGATACCT
>NW_006954539.1:0-14691 GCF_000164805.1 Carlito syrichta
ACACACACACACACACACGCAATTATTGAAGTTAAATAATAATATGACCCTAAGGAGGGTAAATATTTGAGAAAAGAAAAGAGGAGGAAAAAATGCTTAATTAAAAGTTAACTTTTGGAAAAAAAAATACATGATTAAAGTCAGTTAACTGTAAGATAAGGAAAGACTTATTGTGTTTACCCATGGCATCTCTTAGGTGATCACAAGGGAAAAATACATAATTAAAAGTAGATAACACAGGAAAATATGGCAAATTTGTGAAAGGTTTGGAATGAGGGGGAAATTTAAAAGAGAAAAAATATCAATGAAGAATTAGCAGAGATGCTACCACATTTGCCAAGGGAAACAATGAAACTCATCGGAAAATAAACACTGCATACGTTAACCAGATTTCAGTTGCATTTGGCCAAGATAAAGTCACAAGACAGGTTTTACCCTCCCTGTGAAACACACAAAAAAAAAAAATTGAAAAATATATGAGGGAAAAATAAAATACTTCTTTTAAGACACTGGATATTAAAGAATAAAAACTAGAAATTCCCGATAAGAAACAAATTGGGTGAGTCTGCAGCTGCCCCAGTTTACTGCGTAGGAGAATTTCCAAGGCCACGGAGTAGGTAGAAAACCAGGTGTGGTACGGCAGACTCCATGAGTTGAAGACACATTGCTAAGAGTCAAGGTTGCCAGTGTTCACAGGACATAGTACTGGAGAGAGGATAAATGCCCAAGACAGAACTCTGGTGGTTCTAAAGGGGGCCCTCCTCAAATATTCAGCATGGTTTACACATCATGTTAGGAAAAGATTCAAGGCAGGGAACAGAACCATCTGAAAGTATTAGAGGGAACAGTAACTGGCCCTCACACGGGACCTGCAACAGTGCCTCTTTCCTACCAGCCAGACTAGAAAACTTCATAATTCATTGGAAACTGGGTACAGAACACAAGGGGGTCTTGCCTCAGTAGTGGTGAATAATTAGTCTTAGACAAAACACTGCTTTGTCCACCTAACAAACCCTAAAAGCAAGATCCAAAAGAATCAAACTAGCAAACATAAGGCTTAATGGTCAGAAGCTAAAAGCATTCTCCCAAGAAACAGAACAAGAAAAGGATGCCCACTCTCACTCCTCCTATGACTTAGTACTGGAAGTCTTAGCCAGAGCAATCAGCCAGGAGAAAGAAATCAAGGGTATCCAAATAGGAAAAGACAAAGTGAAGTTATCCCTCTTTGCAGATGATATAATCCTTTACCTAGAAAACCCTAGAGAAAACTCCTCAGACTGATAAATGACTTTGGTAAAGCCCTGGGATACAAAATAAAAGCACAAAAGATGGTTGGATTTCTATACACCAACAAGCAAGCTGAAAACAAAACCAAAAAAAACCACAATAGCCACCCCCCAAAATAAAGTACCTTGGCATTCACCTAACCAAAGAAGGGAAAGACATTTACAATGAGAACTACAAAACACTGCTGAAAGAATTCAAGAATAATATAAACAGATAAAAAAAATCCAATGCTTATGGGTTAGAAGAATCAATATTGTCAAGATGTCCATCCTACCCAAGGCAATTACAGATCAACACAATAGCTATCAAACTGTCAACATCATTTTTCACAGACCTAGAAAAAACAATACAGAATTTCATATGGAAGCAAAAAAGAGTGTGAATAGCCAAAGCAATCTTCAGCAAAAGCAGCAAAGTTGAATGTATCACACTTACTTCCAGACTTTAAACTATAAGGCCATAGTAACCAAGGTGGCAAGGTATTGGTACAGGAAGAGGCACATAGATCAACAGAATAAGACAGAGAATCCAGAAATAAAAACTCAATCCCTCAACAAGCTCATCTTTGACAAAGCCATTAATAACCTTGGGGAAAGGGAACCATATTTAGCAAATGGTGCTGGGAAAATTGGCTAGCAACATACAGAAGAATGAAACTGGACCCCTGCCTATCACCATATACAAAAATCAACTAAAAATGGATCAGGGACCTAAATGTGCAACCTCAGACTTTAAGACTATTAGAAAAAATGTACAGAAAATTCTTCTGGATACCCAAGTAGTCAATGGATTCATGACCAATTCCTCAAAAACAATTGAAATAAAAGCTAAAACAGGCAGGTGGGAACCTCATCAAACTTAAAAGCTGTTGCACAGCAAAAGAGACCATCAAAAGAGTAAAGAAACAATCCACAGAATGGGAAAAAATATTTGCAGGCTATATATCGGACAAAGGCCTAACATCCAGGATCTACAAGGAACTCAAACAAATTGAAAGAAAAAAAAACAAACAATCCTATTAAAAGGTGGCAAGAGGCCATGAACAGACATTCTCAACAGACAATAAACACATGAAAAATGGTCAGCCTCACTAATAATCAGAGAAATGAAAACGAAAACTACAATGAGATACCAGCTAACACTGGTAAAGACGCCTATCACCAATAAGTCAAAAAAAAATAGGTGCTGGTACAGCTGCAGAAAAAAAGGACATGTTTACACTGTTGGGGGAAATGTAAACTAGTTCAATCTTTGTGAAAAGCAGTGTGGTGATTCATCAAAGATCTAAAAATCGTGCTTCTATAAGATCCAGCAATCCCCCTTTTGGGAATATACCCAGAAGAACATAAATCACTCTACCAAAAAGACACCAGCACGTGTGTGTTTATTGCTGCACTGTTTGCAATAGCAAAAACATGGAACCAACCCAGATGCCTACTGAAAGTGAACTGAATAAAGAAAATGTGGTACATCTATGTATGTAATGGAATATTTTGCAGTCACAAAGAACAAAATCCTGGCCTTTGCAGAGACTTGGATGCGGCTGGAGACCATCATATTAAGTGAACTATCCCAGAAACAAAGAACTGAATAATGGATGTTAAATTTAATTTCCAACCCCCCCCAAAAAAGTTAGTAAGCTGGGCTCAGTGGCTCAGCCTGTAATCCCACACTTTGGGAGGCTCAGGTGAGTGGATTGCCTGAGCCTGTGGGTTTGAGACTTACCTGGGAAATATGGCAAGACCTCATCTCTACAATAAATCAAAAAATTAGCTGGGCATGGTAGCGCGCGCCGGTAGTTCCAGCTACTTGGAAGACTGGGTGGAAAGATCACCGGAGCCCAGGAGGTCGGGGCTGCCATGGCTGGGACAGCCACTGCACTCCAGTCTGGGCAACAGAGTGAGACTCCAACTCAAAAAATATGTATATAATTTAAGTTAATAAACCCATCCTATTGTATCATGATAGGTATAATGAATAAATTTCATTCAAATAGTCCAACCAAAAATTAATTTTCAAGATTTAATGAAGCAGCACGCATATAATTCAATCATTTTTTCCATAGAATTTAAATTTCTCATAATTGGTTCTATACCTAACCAGAAAAATAATTATTAAATTTTAAAATTATTCTTCCAAATCACAGACACTACATGTCAAAAAAAATGAGTCTAATGTTAAACAAAGAGTCAATTTGCTAAAGCAAATCACATTCAAGATGAATTTCAGTATCTCAGCCAGCATGCAAAATGCCACTTGTGGTATTCTGTGGCTACATTAAGTCTAAACATGAATATAGTAGTTTCCTGATAAAATAATTTAAAAAAAACAACTGAATTTTCTCTATTATTAAATTAGTCTTTCTCATCAAATGGAACCTCTGTAGTGTCACTGAAAACTCTACAGAAGTCAAATTCAATAACAAACTGACCCTCATATTTGAAGAAGTCAGTACTGATTGATATGATTAAGTAGAAATTGGCTATTTTAAAGATTTATGATCATTTTCCTCAGTCCCTATTATAAAATTGGTCAACTGTGGTAAAGAAGAACTGGTAAAAAAGAACAAGATGAAGAAAGCTAATTTTTTAAAATTAAGTTACAATTTCCAAGTAGAACTTTTTGATGAATTTTATACTGCATTAAAATGTAATCAATTTTATTATGAGAAAATATTATATCAATACAAAAATAAATTCAAATAATACTGAAAAGGAATACAAGTCACAAAATATAACAATCGGATGCTTACCCCATCTTTAAGCATTACTCCATCTGATGAGGCTTAGGGTTTAGATGAGGCAGAAAAATAGAATAAATATTAGAGTGTAATTTAGGAAAAATGTGAGGTCAAATACTGTGCACATTGTTTGCTTACATGTACGCACACGCACACATGTGTATGCGCACACACACAGTATGATGATTTACAAAGAAGCAGAAAATAAATAAGTGCATATAATATTATGTTGGTTAGAAAAGGTTTTTGAAATGTTATAAAGTCAAAAAGTAATTTTGATTCAACTTTTATAAAAATTACTTTTAAATTATTTTCCAAACCAATAAACTGGGGGAAATATTTGTGACATATATGTTGACAGAAAACTAATAAAACTGACATAATAAAAGCTCATGATAGCCGAACAGAAATATTCACAGATAATAGGATAAAACACAACAGAAAAAACTAATGAAGAAATATAGTCAGCAAAAAATTTTCACTCATAGAACTGGCAAATCTCAGGAGACAAATGAAACCCATCAAAAGTCAGAGTATATATTGTTATGTAACCAGAAAACATTTTGGTCTCAAGTTTTTGTAGATATGTAATTGTTTCAAGTATTAGGTGGAAAATCTTAGTTATCACAAGAATCACTTTTTAAAAATACAGATTAAAACTCACCAAGAATCTTGGTTTCAATAACCCAATTGTAAAAGGGAATTAAATAGGTCCAGCATGGGGGAAGAGTAGTTATAAAATAATCCTAACCTATAACTGTCAGTTACAAATGACACATTCAATTTGTAAACCCAGACTTCTTTCTTAAAAATTCATTTAAAAGACAGACATAAAAACCATCTTAACTAGCACTTCCAATTCTATTCTGCTAGCCTTCCAAACTGTATGAGATTTATCATCCTGGCATACTTTAGAACTGCCTATTTGTAAATCCATAGATAAATTAAAATATCAAACAACTGCAAAAAATAAATAAAATCACCTTATGAAGCTATTGAAAAGGAAGACCGTGCTTCGGATGACTCGTGCTGTGTGTGATTCTTCATGCTGAGATCTAGATAAGTTTATGCCATCATCCATGTGGCCTTCGTGGTGCATAATAGTCTGTAAGAAAGCAAAAATCATGCCATTATTTCCAACACATTTTTTCCAAAAAGGAATTAAGGAGATGTGGACTTAAACTGGGAAGCCGTAACAAAAGATAGAATCAAAAGACAGGTCAAGGGTACTATGAAGCTGTCGTCATCAGATAAAATAATAAGCACAGGTCCTTTTACAAACAAGTCATCTGCTTTATTCATTTAGCTACTGTTTTAAATAAAGAGTCAGTCAATGCATTGAGCTAAGCAAAACAAACAGCAGAGCCTTTTCACATATCTACATGCAAAGATCGATCCACAGCCTAAGCACATTTGGTACAAAGCAGCAAAGGAAGTTCATTAGCACATTAGTTATATGGTAGTTCTGAACACAGACCATTTAATCGTTAAGTACTGAATGTTGCTTCCAAGACATCTTTTATGTTTTCTGTTTTGAATTTTCTATAAAAGTATAACATTAGGAGCACACAGAAATCTTAAGTGAACAGTTCAATGATTTCCACAAAGTGAACACACCTGTGTAACCAACACCCAGCTCAAGAGAGAAAACATTACACCTTAAAATCTCCCTTAGTGCTCCCTTTCTATCCTCATCCTTCACAATGTTCATCACTGTTAACAGCATAGATCAGTTGTGTACCTTAAAATCTCCCTTAGTGCTCCCTTTCTATCCTCATCCTTCACAATGTTCATCACTGTTAACAGCATAGATCAGTTGTGTACCACATAGCACTGGAAACATCTGTACCCATTTGTGTTTGGCTTCCTTCACTCAACACTTAACAGTAAGATGATTTAATACACCTATTCAGGTGTCATGAACTAAATTTAGTTTCTGGAACTGTAACTATAAAGCATCTAGAAAGCAATGCAAAAAGGAAGCCATATACCAAAACAAAAGAGATTTATCTATATCAATTTTCAAAGGCATTACTGACAGAAAGTTCAATTGGACAGTGCTGCTGTAAAAGTTGTGAAATTGTCATTCTGCAGACCTTCATTAGAACACAAAAGATCATAAGAGTTCACTTCAGCTGGCTGCAGTGGCTAAAGCCTGTGATCCCAGTACTTTGGGAGGTGGAAGGATCACTTGAGGCCAAGAGTAGAAGACCAGCATGGACAACATATAAAGACCCCATCTCTACAAAAATTAAAATAAAAAATTAGCCAGGAGTGGTGACACACACTTGTAGTCCCAGGAGGCTGAGGCAGAAGAATATTATAGACTTAAGTGCCTTCGTTAATTTTAAAAAAGACTAAAATGAAGGAACTTACAACTAATTTTAAGACTAAAAAAACAGAAAATAAAGTTAAAAAGTGGAAATAATGAAGATATAAAGGGAAATTAATAATCTTGTAGTCAAATAAAATACAAGAAATTCTAGGATGAATAAACTCAAACTTTGATTCTTTGAAATGATAATAAAATAGATAAATCTCTCACCAATCTGGTTAGAGATAAAATAGAGAGAAAGCAAAAACAGTGAATGATAACTATAATACAATATTATGTAATTCTATGGCACACACACACACACACACACACACAAAATCCACAACAACAACAAACACCTGGGTATTCCAGGGGACTAGGAAGGACTCCTAGCAAATTAAGAATACATCATCACAAGTGGGACCTCATTAAACCGATAAGCTTCTGAAAAGCCAAAGAAACCATCAAGAGAGCAGGAAGAAAGCCCACAGAATGGGAAAAAATATTTGCCAACTGTATATCTGACAAAGGCCTAACCTCTAGGATCTACGAGGAACTCAAACGCGCCAAAAGGAAAAAAAACCAAACAGCTCTTTTAAAAAGTGGGCAAAAGACATGAATAGATACTTCTCATAAGAAGATATACGGGCGCCCAACAGACACATGAAAAAGTGCTCAGCCTCACTCGTCATTAGAGAAATGCAAATCAAGACCATATTGAGATAACACCTAACCCTTTAAGAATGGGCATCATTAATAAAACAAACAACAGATGCTGGCGAGGATGTGGAGAAAAAGGAACACTTCTACACTGCTGGTGGGGATGCAGACTAATACAACCTCTTTGGAAGACAGTGTGGCGATTTCTGAAAGAACTAGAAATTGACTTTTCATATGATCCAGCAATTCCTCTACTGGGAATATACCCAGAGGAACTTAAGTCATTCTACAAAAAAGATACCTGCACATGTATGTTTGTTGCAGCTCTATTCACAATAGCAAAAACACGGAACCAACTGTGTTGCCCATGAAAGCTGGACTGGATTTTTTAAAATGTGGTACATATACACAATGAAATATTATGAGCCGGGCTCGGTGGCTCAGCCTGTAATCCCACGCCTTTGGGAGGCTGAGGTGAGTGGATTGCCTGAGCCTGCGGGTTCGAGACCTGCCTGGGCAGCGAGACCTCATCTCTATAATAAATAAAAAAATCATCCGGGCATGGTAGCGCATGCCTGTAATTCCGGCTACTCGGAAGGCTGAGGCGGAAGGATCGCTGGAGCCCAGTAGATCGAGGCTGCTGTGGCCGGAAGTGGCCACTGCACTCCAGTCTGGGCAACAGAGTGAGACTCCAACTCAAAAAAAAAAAAAAAAAGAAGAAATATTATGCAGCCATAAAGAAGGACAAATATATGGACTTTGCAGCAAATTGGATGGATTTGGAGGTGATCATACTCAGTGATTGTCGCAGAAACAAAGAACTGAGTTCCATATGTTCTCACTCATAAGGTGATCTTGAACAATTATAAGGCTGTGAGAAGGCGATTGGCAGTATCGTAAAACTGTTAGGGGAAGGGGGTGGGACTCTCAGTTGGGAGAATCTGCTGGGGGGGAGGGGCATGCTTCATAAATAAGTACCTGCATGATCAATTTTTGTATACCTAGCCCTGAATTGTACCCCACATCTTTATAATAATAAATTAATTAATTTTAAAAAATACATCATCAAAAGGAATCATCTCAACTAAGAAGAAAATTTGATTAGACCAGTTTCTTTAGAAAAGATTGGAAAGATAATTAAAGATCCAATATTTTAAGCACCCTAGGGCTACCCGGAGAGCAGGTTCCTTGGGGAAAAGGAGCAGGAAGAACATGGGAAGGAATACTGGGCAACTTTTGGGGGATGTGGAAATGTTCCCTATGAAGGTAAGCATGTGGGATCACACCAGAGTATCCATCTGTCAAAACTCTACAACCAAGATTTTACACAAAGTTTCCAAGGGTATTACAAACAGAAGAGGTCTGTGCAAAGACCCAGGTATATAAAAGTCATAATTTCTTTTTAAGAGCTGCAAGGAGTATGCTGTAAGTAGCATTCTGGGGAAATTGAAGACAATACCTAGAACTTTGGGAAAAAAGAGTACAGGGCAGGTCAGGATATCGTATCACTACCAAAAAGGATGATCCTGGTCTTATTAGCAAGGGGATGTCAGTGAAAGACCGAGTAGCATCATAGAGGACAAAGAGAATTGGGTAGATTAAGTTGGAAGCCAGAAGACAGACTGTATAGTTCTTCACTTAATACTTAAATATATGAATATCATAATCTAATATGTCATTGATATAACATCCAACTATACTTACCTCATAAAACCAAAGAGCTTATTATGGTGGGATTTGACCTTTAGCGTTTAAAATTATGAACTTTAGTAGGTGGCTGAAAAAGGTTAGCCACCTCATTTTGACTTGTGCTTCTATATTTTATTCATAAAAATGACTGCTATAAATTGCATTTTTCTATAACCTTTCCTTAAATTGTATAGATCCCATTCTCACAGATTTCACAACCACCGACTGGTAAGTAAGCCACAGGCCTGTATCTACATGTTGTATATAGCAAACTGAGTCTCCGTATTTTATTTCAGATGTTCTCATGCCATCAACTTATTTTTTCACCCCTACATCCAATTTTTCCTAAAGGTGGGGGCAAAAAGGAGAAAGCATTTAAAAAATACTAGTGTACAGCAGTAGAATCTGGATGTCTTATAAATACATTTCTTGAAAAATTCAGCCCTCCAAAATCCCTTAAAACAATGTTAAAGTATTCTATTCTAATAGTTTAACCTCTACTGAAAAATCAAAGTAAGAAACTGCAAAAATACATAACATATTCTTGAATTATTCACATTAGTAAAAAATTATTTGGGTCATTAATATAAAATTTTATATTGCTTGATAGTGAATTCCAAGCCCAAGATCTTAAAATCAGCAGTTAATAAGTTTAATATTCTTGTTAACTTGTTTGTTGTTCTTTTTTCACTTGTGGTAGCTAAAAGCATAGGTTTGGGGGACTGAAAATTTCAGTTTTGAGTCAAACCTCTGCTGCTCACTACCTCTAAGACCTTAGCAAGTTAATTAAATCTTTTAAGCCTCAGTTATCTCATCTATAGATAAAGCTAGTAAAAGCATCTCCCTATATGATCAAAATGAATGAGGTGTGACGTTCTCAGAAGAGTATCTGGTATAAAATAAACTGAAATAAACTTGGATAATTTTGACCATGGTAATGGTGACAATGATATTA
This sequence comes from Carlito syrichta, assembly GCF_000164805.1. NCBI lineage: Eukaryota > Metazoa > Chordata > Mammalia > Primates > Tarsiidae > Carlito > Carlito syrichta. Next base: position 9,646 of record NW_006954539.1, read on the forward strand.
AGGGTTTTTGCTTTTTTTTTTAAAACTAATCAATGATGTAATTCAGTTTCTGCTACTGCAATTTACAACTTGGGTCACAGAGGTACTCACTCTTAAAGGGCTACTATGCCAAGCTTCCCTTGCTAGGAAGAAACAATCAATCCCCTGATACCAACCAGAAGCTTCTTTCAAACCCTTATTTGTCTTAGTGTTTCTAACATGCTTGCTTTCAATATTTCTTCCCATGCTTAATTATGATATTCAGGAACTCAAAGTCATAAAGTTCTCCACAGTCTTTCAAACAACAGTGAAAAAGTGAATAAACTTCCTTTCTGTAGTTTTTCACTCATTCTTGTTCTAACTTTCCTTGTTGAATTCACTTTAAGATTCTTCTATGTATTTGGTTATTTGTCTTTAAAAAAATGGGATGGAGTAAAATATGTAAGTTATAGACACAGAGATGATTTTAAAAAGGCAGATTTTTCTTGCATTCGCATAATGTGCTAATAATGACCCTAAAATGCTTATGCATGTTCCATAAACAGTTGAAAATTAACATTAATAAGAATTGGAATTCTCAACACAAAAAAAGTCAAGGTCATCTAAGTAAATCTAAAATTATCAATTAAGTTGATTTACTCATTATACAAATAACTTGAGACACTATTCTAAGAATCTGCAGTAAAACAGATGTAAACCATTCCAATTTCATTCAAACTTGATAAACTACTAGTCTACTTATACTAACCCTTTCAATAGGAAAATTAAATTCTGGGGAAAATTATAACAATGTAATTATCTTTTCAGAATAGAAAGATAAGCTACTTAACATTCTCTTTTTTTATTTTATCCAAGGAAATTAGATTGTAGCTTGATTATTTTAGGCTTGTGGATTGTGTTTTGAGAAGTTAGACAATCATTAATGGTAAAGTTATGCTTTGTTTGCTTTATATAGAAGTGGTTCAAATCCCTCTCTGGATTAGAAGATTTAATTATGAAATTTTATGATGACTGTATTTTAATAATTACTCTGACCCTCGAGTCAGATAAAAACTGATTAAAATGACATCCAAAAAAAGAGTGTGATCATTTGCAGAATGAAAGATCAAAAGTCATTCATGTTCTTTTCTCCTTTTATTTCCTGTCATTTTTTGTAGCCCAGGCTTAGAATAAATTTAGGTGAAAATAACCCTTGGGCTTTTTTTAAAATTTTTGAGTTATAGGGTACACGTGATGACTTGCTATGTATGTAAATTGTGTGCAGGTGAGATTTGGGCTGGTAGTGAGCCCTCTCACCCCCGGTAATGGACATAGTACCCAGTGAGTGATTGTGTGCCCTCATCCCTCTTCCCACCCTCCATTAGCAGTGCCCAGTGTCCGTTGTTCCCAATGTTTAGGGCCCACTTATGAGTGAGAACATGTGGTATTCAGTTCTTTGTTTCTGTAGTAGTTCACTTAGAATGATGGTCTCCATCTGCATCCATATTGCTGCAAAGACCATGTTTTTCTTCTTGTTTACAGTGGCATTTTCTCAAAGAATGACAAATTGAGCTATCATATGGTCCAGTAATCCCACTTCTGGAAATATACCCATAGGAACATAAATTGCTCTACCAATAAGACACCTGCACATACATGTTCACTGCAGCACCATTCACAATAGCAAAAACATGGAACCAATCCAGATGCCCATCAAAAGTAGCCTGGATAAAGAAAATGTGGTAGATATATACAAAAGAATAAAACCTAGAACTTTGAAAGACCATAAAATGAGGCATGCCAGGAGCCAAGAATATAACATCTGGTAAAAACATCTAATAGAAAATGAACCTGCATTTCTAGAAATAGTGTCCCAATTAAGACAAGTAATAATCTTACTAAAACTCTGTATTAGCTGCACTATGTATACATATATATCTAAATTAGTGGCCTTTAGTTTTGGCATCACTTTTTAAATTTTATTTTGCTTTTGAGCTGTTCTGTTTTAGGAAACAGAAGAGTCATTTGGTTGAATGAATCCTCCCATGGATAACTATTATAAAATATGGAAAAGAATACTTTTCAGAATCTACTTAAAGGTACTTGAGAGGGAACAAACACAGAAAGAATTTGGAGAGCAGATTTCTCTCTAAAGGCAAACAGCACCTAGTGTAATATATAAGTGCTGCCTTTCACCTTGGGCATGTCCTACACAATTTGCCTGCAACTCAAGCTGGAAAAAGTTGTTGCCTTTCTGGCTTGAGGTATCAGAGGATACACTTCAGGGCTCACAAGCAGCCAGAAAATTAGATGAGCTGAATCCTACACTAAACTGTTATCCACAAAATCTTATGAAATTCATCCAAATTCTTGCTAACCACTAAACTGTGCATGCTTATGGGAGAACCAGGTAAATATATAAACAACTGTTTATAGCAAAAGAGAAATAAACTGGAGCTTCAATTCAATAAGGTTAACTGCAAAACCAGAATCACTCTTCAAAAAAAACAATAAAATTCAGAGTCTCTACACTATATAATTTCCAATAGCCAATGTACTATCAAATACAAGTAGCTGTGAAGAAATGAGAAAATATGAGCTATACTAAAAAACTATATATTAATGCAATATAAACCAATGCAAAAACAGTCTGGAACTTATAATTAGCTAACAAGGACTTTAAAACAACTATTATATGTCCAATAATACAAAAGAAAATAAATGCATAATGAACAGAGGGAACCAAAAATATAAATTCTTAAAAAATATAAAAAGGAAAACAATAAATGAAAGACCAAATTAACTAAATAGGCTTAAGATCAGACTAGAATTGTATGGCAAAGATTCAATAAGTTGAAAGTAAATCAACAGAAAATTTTCAATCTGAAGATTACATTGCCATCAAAAGCATTGTAACATAAGTATTTTTGTCTTTAAATGGAAACTTTTCACAAAAGACTCTATAAAATTTAATTCTTATACCTCCTACTAAATGTTGAGATCATTACAATTTTCTTTCTTCTTTTTTTTTGAGTGGGGTCTTTCTCTGTCACCCAGGCTGGAAAGCAGTGGCATAATCATGGCACACTACAGTCTAGTACTTCTGGGCCCAAGTGATCCTCCCACCTCACCATCCCAAGTAGCTGGGACTACAGGCATAAGCTACCAAGCTCAGCTAATTTTTTGATTATCTGTAGAGATGAGGTCTCACTATGTTGCCTAGCCTGGTCTCAAACTCCTGGGCTCAAACAATCCTCTCACCTCGGCCTCCCAAAGTACTGGAATTATAGGCATGATCCACTGTACCCAGCTGAGATCTCGATATTATCTTAGCATTCATTAATACTATAATTTTTTAACTTTAATAGTCTGTTCATAATGCAAGAATGATATTGAGATCTTGAGAACTATAAAAATTCTCAAAGATAAAAGTCCAACACAGTCTAGAATTATTGCAGAGGCCACTGTTTTCACTGCAAGAGGTTTTTAGAAAGATATTTTCTCCTTTGAGTTCTATGTTCTTAAAGCATGCTGTACTTCCACTATCAGGGTAATGTTGCCACTTTATTAAAAGTGTTCCTCTGGAAGCCTGAGGCTGAAGGATCACCTGAGTCCAGCAGGTCCAGGGGCAGTGGTCTTGAGCATGCCTTTGCACTCCAGCCTGGGTAACAGAAAGAGACCCCGACTCAAGAACAAAAACAAACAAAAAATTGTTCCTCAACCGCCCTCTTTTCCACTTGACTATCATTCAGCTTTTTAAAAGCAGGATCATATGTCTGATTCCTCGACCCTGATCTCTCATATCCTCAAGATCAGAACGATATCTGCAAATGCCTGGTCCTTGATAAAGATTTTTTGAATAAGTGAAAGAATGAATTTCTAGAGAGAAATTCATTCTCTCACATATTCCTTCAGATTTCCAATAGAAAATGAGCTGACAAACTACTCCCAATATAAGCATTCAAACAATCCCATTCATGAGTGCTTAGAAAATCTAATTTTCAAATGAATATCAAAATGGTTTCAGAAAGATAAAAGATTGACTTGAAAAATATTAATTGACATGTTGGCATTGAGTATACAAAACTGGCTTCATTATTAAGCCAAAACTATTTCTTTATCAAGTGACACACTTTAGATATATCAAACAAGACTCATTAGGAAACTCAAACTGGACCTGCAGAATTATTTCTAATTATATGGACAAGACAGTTCAGAAAGATCCTTCTAGCATTAGTTAAAATCATCCTTAAATCTATTCAAATTATTCTATGAGGTGACTGGTAGAACAAAAGGTCCTTATCATTGGATGATGATGTTTTTGCTAATTTATTTTTAATAGCCAAGTCTCCCTAAGACAAACAATGGTTAAAATTAGAAAAAATTTAAAAGTAAAAAGAATTTCCTTATTTATTCCTTTATGATAGCACATTGCGGCACAGAGTACTTGGTCACGATAAAATATGGTCTACAAATGTTACAGGGTGAGAGAAATTACTGGGACTGATGCAGCAGGCCAGACTTAGCATTTCTAGGACAGAGATGTAAAAAACATATTGCTCTCTTTATCCCTGGCATTCAGAAACCTCAGGAGGAGATTCTCTGGTGGGCAAGTTGTGAAGAGACAGGATTTCAAAAAGTTTTCTCATGCTAGGAGGGTCTTTATGGGGTTTCTACAGCATCAATGAAACAAAGTCACTTAGCCTTAGAAGTAGTCCTCTACCACCTTGTGCAATAACCTTCCCTTAAGTATGTGTGGGGTCATCAAGTACAATGAAATATTCCTTCTGTAATATGGTTACATTATGTGGCAAAGGTCAAGGGATCTTGCAGAAGCAATTGAGTTCCTAATCAGCTGACTTTGAGTAAATCAAGTGTGTGGGTGACACATAGCCAGGCAAACCCTTTAAAAAGGTTTAGGTTTTCCTTGAGCATAGAGATTACAATTATAGTGCCCCTGGGTTCCATTCTGCTCCCTATTTTCCCTTCCTGACCACTTGTGAAGAACAGCTTTAGCCCATGTCCAAAGATTCCAGCCTGCTCAAAAACATCCTTGCCAGACCACTAGCATTATAGATGCCAGGCTTA
>NW_006954540.1:0-662 GCF_000164805.1 Carlito syrichta
CAATTCTCTTGCCTCCACCTCCCAAAGTGCTGGGATTACAGGCGTGAGCCACCTCCACTGTCTGGATGTATCAGAGTTCATCTACTAAAGGACATCTTGGTTCTTTCTAAGTTTTGGCAATTGTAAATAAAGCCACTACGCTCATAAACATCGATGTGTAGGTTTCTGTATGGATACACATTTCAAGGAGTGTGATTGCTAGATGGCATGATAAACACATGTTTAAGTGTCTGTCTTCCAAAGAGGTTGCACCATTTTATATTCCCACCAGCACTGCATGAGGGTCTTGTATTCTTGTCAGCATTTAAGTTTGTCAATGTTTTAAATTTTGGCCATTTGAAGATGTGTGTAGTGGTGTCTTATTATTTTACTTTGCAATTCCCCACTGACATATGATGTGGAGCATCTTTTCATATGTTTATTTGCCACATATTTATCATTTCAGTGAGGTGTCTGCTCAGATATTTTGCCCATTTTTAAGTCAGGTTGTTTCTTTTCCTACTGTTGAGTTTTAAGAGTTCTTTGCATATTTTGCATAAGGGTATTTTATCAGATATGTCTTTGGCAAATATTTTTTCCTAATCTGTGGCCTGTTTTCTCATTTTCTAGGAAGTGTCTTTTCAGAGCAGAATTTATTAATTATAATGAAGTCCAGTTTATCA
>NW_006954541.1:0-543 GCF_000164805.1 Carlito syrichta
CTTTAGAGGCCTTTATGGACGTTAGAGTTAGGCATGAGGAGATCTGTTTACAGTTCAGGACCACAACACTGTGGACACGGGCACCCATAATCATTGTCTGTTTCACATGGAAGCAGGAGAAATAGAGAAATGGGCCTATAGAGTAGTTTCTATATACATCTATCCTCATATGTGTATCTGCACATATATGCATACTCTAATACATAGTTATCTCTTATAATACAAGAGAGGACCCCAAAACACCAGAATTAATTTATTCAAAATTGTGCATCTATTCTTACATGTTTAAACTTCAGTCACCTTCAAAGTACTCTTCATTTTATATAATATATCTGAGATACTTTTTCCACTGTTCAAAACAATTTTAAACTTATTATTTTGGGTTTTTAGTGCTTCTGCTATTTTTTGTTTCACCTCTTCCACATCAGCAAAACATTTCCCCTTTGAGGATTTTTTTCATCTGGGGAAACAAACAAACAATATATATACATATATATATATATATATATATATATATATATATATATATATATATATATATAT
>NW_006954542.1:0-526 GCF_000164805.1 Carlito syrichta
CTTTCTATGTCTTTTCAGTGGTGCATTTAATCCATTCACATTCAAACTAATTATTGAAATGTGAGAGTTCTGCCCTATCATGGAATACTTAGGGCGTAGGTGATGTCCATCTTCTCTCTTAACTTCCCCAAACCCAGTCCCAGTATGCCTCCCCACCTGGAGCAAAATTTCCAAAATATGGGTCATGACCTAAGGGTTATCCATGCTTTCACAGCTAAGTAGCATAGCCAGGATTCAACTGTAGGACTGTTCATTTTAAAATGTTGGCAAGGCGATTGTCAAAGGAATGATGATGATCATAGAAAGGAAAAAAAAACCTTTAAGATCTAACACTATAATACTTTTCTTTCCAGGGCTAACGATTTCCAGTGCATATCTCATCAAAACAGTGGTAGTCCCTGGTAAGTATTATCTTAACACCAGGATAGTTTCAGAGTTATCACTACCCTCTAGAATGTTAGATCAAGAGGGCAGGGGCTTCTCTGTTTACTGCTGCATCCCCAGTACCTAAAATATGAAGCCTTTA
>NW_006954543.1:0-2651 GCF_000164805.1 Carlito syrichta
TAAAAATATAGAAAAGATACATTTTTGTGTACACATTGGACATTTCTGGAAGGATACACAGAAAAATTTTTGGTAGCTGCTTATTGGGAGGGGATTCTTGATCTTTAACTTTTCTATGTGTTCTGTTAAGTATTTATTTTTAATCTATTCAGACTCATTACTTTTATAGTTGAAAAAATAGCTAACATATGTGCCCAATGCTAGGTAATTGATGGTGAAAGAAGAAACCCAATATAATAATTCCAGCTGAGTAATAGAACATTTATACATTAGTGCAAATAAAGAGAATCACTCTCCTTGTATACATGAAAGTTTTAATGAAGGATATTTCATTAATGTGAATAGAGTTATGGGAGATTTTGTTTTATAAATGTGTTTAAATGTTTTCCAAATGTTCTTCTGATCTCTTGTGATTTTCTGTTTTTATTATAGTAGACATTGACTTCATAGCCAGACAGAAACTTAATGACTACAACATTGTATTGAATTTTGGCATGCACAAGTCTTCAGAACCATCTACTGACAGTATTTCTTATTGAATTCATTGTAATCATAAGATAGATAGCCATGGATACCTAACTATATACTTCAGTTTGGCTGAAAAGTCTCAGATCAGCAGCAATAATTGAAGCTTTATAAGATATGTCACTGTCCTTCTTTACTTACCTATCAGAAAATTAGGTTCAAATATTATCATTTCCAAATTCATTTAGCCTCTTCATTTTTCTAAATAGATAGACAGTAGACTCTCTCCCAGGGTTATGTATAAAACAAGCTGCCTTCGTTTTCTTTTTCTTTTTTCTTTTTTTCCTGTAGTGTGTCTATTCAGCATGGAGAGAACTGGGAAAAAGTGGGAACGAGAATCTATAACAATTTAGCATTTGACATGGGCATATTTAATATGTGTGTTAGGTGGAGAGCGACACAAGTAGATTTATGAGCCTGCCATCTGCAATATCTCAGGATCTTAGAGACAACGATACTTATGGCTTGAAAAGCATCACTGTGGCATGCTTTCATACATCTTTTTAATTAATCTGTGGGAGGCTTGCAAGCCAGGATGATTTTCTAAAGGTGTCTGAGAAATATATCTTTGGCAAACTCTCTATGAATACTCATTTTCTGAAGATTCAAAGTATGAAACCAACAGGACAGACTGCTGCTCTTTTGTTATGGCAGCAAGGAATATTTAAAGACTTGGAAAGGATACAGCAGTTAGGGATTTTTGCACATCCACACCATTTTCCTAGTATTTCAGGGAGGCAGATCTTCCTCATGTCATAAATCAGGGGAAGGCAGACAGGAGATGAAAAAGAAGATTGGGGTATTATTTTAGTGTTTGTGCATATGGATTGTTCCTATCTTGTTCTCCAGGAAATACTGGAAAGGAATTTTGTAAATAAGACATTGTTTATTTTTCAACTTGGTAATACTCTCATCTTCCTCACCCTGGTGACTTCCTGGGCACAAATAATCAAACCCCAGTTTACAAGGTCCCCCAAATGCAAGAATACCTCCTCAAGCTCTTCAAGAAATGTCAATGGCAGTACGTTCTTACATTCTTCAGCAACATTCTGGGGTTTTTGCTTTGTGTAGTTTGTTTTTAATGTGTGTGTTTTTAAAAAATTCAGTAACTTAAGAGGGTACAAATAGTTTTTGGTCTGTGCTTTAAGTGTACTCACCACACCCACCTGTGCACATTGTATACAGTGGGTATTTTTTCATCCCTCCAACCCTCCCACCTCCCCCTTCTGAGTCTCCGGTGTCCATTTTACCATTCTTTGTCTTAATGGACTCTAGGTTTAGAACCCATTGTAAGTGAGAACATGCAGTGTTGTGGTTTTCTGTTCCTACGTTAGTTCACTTCGAATCATATTTTCCAGTTACATCCAAGTGGCTGCAAAAGACATAGTTTCTTTCTTTCTGAAGCTGAATAGTATTCCCGTGTATATACACCACATTTTCTTTATCCACTGATCAGTTGATGGCCATTTAGTTTGATTCCAATCTTCAAAATTGTGAATTGTGCTGCAGTGAACATACATGTGTAGGTGTCTTTTTTATGTAATAACCTGTTTCTTCTAGATTGTCCAGTTTGTTTGCCTAGAGGGGTTCATAATATTCTCAGATGACCTTTTGAACTTCCGTTGTATCAGCTATAATGTCCCCATCTCCATTTCTGATTGAGCTTACTTGAATATTCTCCATTTCTTTTTTTTTTTTTTTCTCTTTGGACATACTTTATTTTTCTATTTACAGATTTGGGGGAATAGACTAAAAAGTCTGCCAAATCTAACACTGCCCATAACTCTTACAGAATCACAATTCAAACAATTTTAAAACAAAAACTATTCATTCAACTGCAAATAACAAGGTTTCAACCAACTTTAGAACTGATTGAATCCTTTCATTTTCATAGTCATGCTGTCTGTCTCTCTCTCTCTCTCTCTCTCTCTGTCTCTGTCTCTCCCTCTCGTTCTCACCCACCCCAGTCTCTGAGCTCTGATTTTCTATGTGCTGGTTTTTATTTTTATTTTTATTCTTTTATTGTGAAGTTGTGGGGTACAATTAAGGGTTAGGTATACAATTGCGTTTCATTCAGGCACCCTGTTGATATGGGGTGTTTCCCCGTTCCCAGACAGATATTTGCC
>NW_006954544.1:0-307 GCF_000164805.1 Carlito syrichta
CTGGCTATCCACCAGGCTAGGTAGGTAGTTAGCTAATTAAGTCTACTGGCTAACCAGCTGCTTAGCTAGTTACGTCAGCAATTTAAGTGAGTAGGGTAGCCGACTGGCTAGCTAGGTGTCTAGTTAGTTAAGCCAGCTCCTAGCTGGATGTCTATCTATATAAATCAACTTGTTAAGTCAGCTAGATTGCCGACTGGCTAGCTAGGTTGCTGGCAAGATAAGCTGGCTGGTTAGCAGGATGGCCAGTTAGGGGGCCTAACTCTTTAATCAACTACTTAAGTCAGCTAGCTAACCAGTTGGCTATATA
>NW_006954545.1:0-657 GCF_000164805.1 Carlito syrichta
CCGACTAGTTATGGCAGAGCACGTGTAGGCTCACTAGCTGGCTGAATAGTTAATTCAGTTGACCAGTTGACTCACTCGCGAGTCAACTAATTACATCAGCTCACCTCTTGGCTCACTCTCCAGCCGACTATTTTAATCAGCTAAATGGTCAACCTACTAACCTGCTCACTAATTAAGTAAGCTAAGCAATTGGCCAACTAGTGGACCAACTTGTCAGCCGACAAGTTAGATCAGCTAATTAGTCGGAAGACTAGTCAGGTCAGCTAAGTAGTCAGCCAAGTAGTCAGCTGACTAGTTAGGTCAGCAACTAGCCAGCTAAATACCTAGCCGAGCTAACTAGGGGCCAATAGGACATTCAAGTAGTTAACCCAGCTAAATAATCAGCCGAGTAGTCGGTCAGTTTGTTAACCTAGCTAAAATGTAGTCAGTCAACATGTTAAACCAGCCAACTTGTCAGCCGACTCGTCAGTCTACAAGTTAATTCACCTAGCTAACTCGTTAACCATCTAGTTAAGTCAGTTATTTAATTCATTTCCAACTAGTTATATAACTCATTAGCCAACTCGTTGTCAGCTAGCTATCTGATTAGCCAAATAGTTGTCAGCTAGCTACGTCAGAGAGCTCACTAGTTAGCTAACTATTTAATTCAGATAGTTA
>NW_006954546.1:0-1425 GCF_000164805.1 Carlito syrichta
CTATGCATCACAAGACCACCACGAGATCTGCAATTTCCAAGCAAACAATTCAAATTCCATGATGCCTGCCGTGCTTACATCAAGGTCACAGGTGCACAATTTCAATACAAATCGTTCAAAGTGTTTTCCATAATGTTCAACGAATCATTCATATTATACTCTTTGCTCTATACCCTGATTAATACAAAAAACTTTCCTGAGTTAACTCTAGGTTCAATCCAAGTTCACTGATTCCCAATATTTTTAACAATTAATATTATCAACTTAACACTATACTATAATCTATAAGTTTAGTTAAATGACTTAACTGTCAGTTATACTATTAACCTATTACAATTTAACATAATGCCTTATAACTCAGTTAAAACTTATTCTTAAACTACAAAACTTTACTATAATTCATGTTTCATATGTCTAAACTTTAATTTTCATATGATCTAGTTATTGGACTTTAATACTATGCTATATCCTATTAAGCTAATACCTTATCGTTAATTCTTTTATAAATCATATAGTAACTATTACACTTGAATAATGTAGCAAAAGGAATCAAAACAGCAAGCATAGATTTACGCAGCTATGAGTGTATATGTATATATTTTATCCCAACAAGTCTACTCTAAAAATCAAATAGTAGCTGTCACACTCTTGAACAAGGAAATGCAGGGCTTTCCAAGATGGCGGCCATGGGCTGAAGCAGACAGTTTCGGTAATTAACGAAACAAAAGAAAAACGTTCTACCTGGCTAGGGGCAGGGGACAGAACTATCATGGTAATTTAGTTTCTAATCTTAGCCCTAGGGGAAACAGCTTTCGGGAACAAGGACTACCCAGTCTACCAGGAAATAGAAGTTAAAAAATATCTAGAAAGAAGCTAAACTTAGAAAGACAGAAACAATTCCGCCATGCACCTTCCATCAAGTGTACTGAGATTCACTTGTAAGTTTTACTGCCATGTATGCACACTGGTCACCAATCACACGCCAATATCATAGGTATAACTGATATCCTATGTCAGAGGCGATCTTCCAGATGGGCCTTTACAGGCCTCAGCCATGTAGCTATAGATGTTGGCTCCCAACAGTTTGCCTTTTTTTTTTTTTTACAGTTTGTAAAAAAGATGGTAATGACATTTTCCACCCTGCTATATGGATCTCTGTCATGGAACGTGGTTGGTGTCTCAGAGTACATTTGAACAAATGGTTAGTCATTTCTATGTATCACATACTATTGTTATTCTAAAAAAGGAAAACATTACAGTACTGTAGGTTTCTAAATATATCTAATTTTTTTAACTCTTACACTTTTTATTTTAAGTTTGTGGGGTACAATTCAGGGTTAGGTATACAAATATTCATTGTGAAGGTACCCTTGTTGATGAAGTGTTCCCACCCTTCCTCAGGCAGATTTCCACTACTGCCAATCC
>NW_006954547.1:0-4481 GCF_000164805.1 Carlito syrichta
TTGGTTACCCTTGGTTTCATTCTCTTTTCTGATTGCCCTAGCTGGGACTTCCAACACTATGTTGAGCAGGAGGGTTGAGAGTGGGCAGCCTTGCCTTTGTTATCAGGGGAAATGGTTATCAGGGGAAATGCTTCCAGTTTCTATCTGTTTAGCAATATGTTGACTGTGGGTTTATCATAGAAGGCTCTTACTATTTTGAGATATGCCTCCTGTATGGCTAGGTGTTCAAGGGTTTTTATCAAGGGATACTGGATTTTATTGAAAGCTTGTTCTGCATCTAATGATATAATTATTTGGTTTTTGTGTTTATATCTGTTGATGCATTGAATTTCATTTATGGTCTTATGGATGCTGAAGTAATCCTGCATCCCAGGGATGAAGCCTATTTGGTCATGGTGGATGTTTTTTGAGATGTGTTGTTGGTTTCAATTTTCTGGAATCTTGCCGAGTATTTTGGCATCTATGTTCATCAGGAATATTGGCCTGTAATTGTCTTTTTTAGTTGGATCTTTACCTGGTTTGGGTGTCAGTGTGATGTTAGCTTCAACAATGATTTGGGAAATGTTCTGTCTTTCTCAATTGCCTGGAATACTTTCAATAGGTTAGTATTAGCTCCTCCTTGTATGTTTTGTAGAATTCTGCTGGAAATTCATCTGGTCCGAGGCCTTTTTTTTTTGTAGGCAGTTTTCTTACAACAGGGTAAATTTCCTGGCTTGTAATAGGTCAATTTAGGGTCTCAATTTCTTTGTGTTTCAACCTTGGGAGGATGTATAATGTCAGAAAATTCTCCATTTCATTTAGGTTATTGAGTTTGTTTCCATTCCAGTGTACATAGTAATCTCTGATAATTGTTTTAATTTCTTCGGGGTCATTTTTGACTTGATATTTTGTGTTTCTGATTGTTTTTATTTGGGCTTTTCCTCTCTTTTTCTTGGTCATTCTGGCTAGGGGATTCATCAATCTTGTTCATCCTTTCAAATAACCAGCTTTTTGTTTTGTCATTTTTTTCTATGATATATTTGTCTTCTGTGTCCTGTATTTGGGCTTTTATTTTGATAATCTGTATTCTTCTGCTAAAGTTTGGGTTTTGGTGGTCTTTCCTTTCCAACTCCCTTAGGTGATTTGTTAGGCTGTTAACTTGTGATCTTTCCATTTTCTTGATGTGTGTTCATAGAGAGATAAATTCCCCTTTAAGAACAGCTTTCATGGCATCCCAGAGGTTTTGGTAAGATGTTTCTTCATTTTCATTTGTTTCCAGGAATATTTAATTTCTGTTTTGATTGCTGTGTTGGCCCAGGAGTAATTCAGCATTATGCTGTACAGTGTCCATGTCTTCGTGGGTTTGGGGAGAATTTTCTTGGCATTAATATTTATTTTTATTCCACTGTGGTCTGAGAAGTTGCGTGGCAGTATTTTGATCTTATGAAACTTATGTTTGATTTATGACTGAGGATGTGAATGATCTTGGAGTACATTCCATGTGGTGATGAGGAGAATGTATATTCTGTGGTAGTTGGGTGGAGTGTTCTGTAGCAATCTATTAAGTGTGTTTGGTCAAGCAACAAGTCGAGGTTCTGGATCTCTTTGTTGATTTTTTGCCTCGATCTATCTCGGGCTATTAGTGGGGGTATTTAAGTCCCCAGCTATGATAGTGTTAGAGTCAATATCTTTTTTTCATTTATTTAATAGTTGCTTTATAAATCCTGGTGCTCCTGGGTTGGATGCATATGTGTTCAGGATGGATATTTCTTGTTGATGGATTGAACCTTTTATCATTATGTAGTGTCCTTCCATATCTTTTAAATTTTTTGATAGCTTACAGTTTATTTTGTCTGATATTAAGATGATGACTGTTGCCTTCTTTTGTGATCTGTTCCCCTGGAAATTCTTTTTCCATCCTCTAACTTCGAGTTTATGTGCATCTGTTGTGGTGAGATGAGTTTTCTGGATGCAGCACATTATTTGATCATGCATTTTAAATCTAGTTTGCCATTCTGTGTCTTTCATTAGTGCATTTAGTCCATTCGTGTTCAGGCTGATTATTGAAATGTGAGTGTTTATCACCGTCATGGGGTTCTTATAAGGTTTTTCTTTGTTTTCTTTTAACTTTTGGGTTGATGTATATGTGTATTTTCAAGTTTGCAGCCATGATGAGTTAGTTCTACTGTTGTCTTGGGAAGTGCGTGGTTTTTCATTTCTTTCTTTCTTCTGTGCTTAATACTTTCCGGGCTTTAAACTTTATTATAAGGCTACAATAGTCAAAACAACCTGGTATTGTTACAAGAACAGGCATATAGACCAATGGAAATTCTGGAAGCAAAACCTACATTTTTCAACCAGCTAATCTTTGACAAAGCCTCCAGCAGCAATCACTGGGGAGAGGAGAACCTAGTCAGTAAATGATGCTGGGAAAACTAGCTGACTATGTGCAAAAAAAAAGAAAGAAAGAAACAGGACCCTACCTCACCATACACACGAAATCAACTCCAAATGGATCGAAGACTTAAACATAAAACCTCAAATGTTAAGAATTGTAGAAAATGTAGGAGACACCCTTATGGAAATTGGAATATGCAACCAATTCCTGATCAAAACTTCAAAAACTCATGCCATAAGAGATAAGACTGACAAATGGGAGCTTATCAAACTAAAAAGCTTCTTCAAAGCAAGAGAAACCATGAAGAATTGGGGAGACAGCCCACAGAATGGGAAAAAAATATTTTCCAAGTCCATATCTGACAAAGGCCTAACATCCAGGATTGACAAGGAACTCAAATGTGCTGAAAGGAAAAAAAAGCAAACAGCCCCCTTAAAAAGTGGACAAAAGATATGAATAGACACTTCTGAAAAGAAGACATACAAGCAACCAACAGATACATGAAAAAATGCTCAGCCTCACTAATCAACAGAGAAATACAAATCAAAACCACACTGAGATAACTCCTAACCCCAGTAAGAATGGTCATCATTAGTAAAACAAAAAACAACAGATGCTGGCCAGGATGCAGAGAAAAGGAAACACTTCTACACTGTTGGTGGGAATACAAACTAGTTCAACCTCTATGAAAAACAGTGTGATGATTCCTAGAAGAACTAGAAATCGATCTAACATATGACCCAGCAATCCCCCTTGTCAGAATATGCCCAAAGGAACTGAAATCGCTCTACAAAGAAGATTTATTGCACACACGTTTTTGCAGCGCTATTTACAGCAGCAAAAGTGGGGACCATCCTTGCTGCCTATTGAAACTGGACTGGATGAAAAAAATGTGGTACATATACACAATGGAATATTACACAACCATAAAGAAGAACAAAATCATGCACTTTGTAGTCCCTTGGATGGATTTAGAGTCTACTCAGTGATTTATCACAGAAACAAAGAACTAAGTACCACATGTTCCTCTCATAAGCAGAGCCTGAACATTTACCATAATACAATGAGAAAGGGATTGGCAGTAGCCAGAAATGACCAGGAGAGGCAAGTGAGGCACATAACATTAATAAGGGCACCTGATCTCAAACCAGGTGAAGTGGGGACCAAAGGAAGACCTAGATTTACCCGTATGATGACTACTTGTATACCTGATCCTTAATTGTACCCCATAATTTTTAAATTAAAAAAATGTTGAGTATGAAAAATAAGAGGCCTTAGAATGTTATAGTGAGCACTTATTTTGGAAGACCTGACTAAACAGCTTAAAGTTATTAAAGCTTAGACTGAGTTGAATGAACTGGCAAAAATGAAAAAAATACAACATTGTTAATCATTTACAAAATTCAGCAGAGAACTAAAGCTTTGTCATGAGTGGGAGCAGGAAGGGAAGTACTGAAAGTAGAAGCTATACTCATTACAGAAGAGATTCAAAGACTTTTTGCATTATAATCATAGTTTACAATATAAGCTTGTTCAGAAGGATGACGTGATCCAAGGTGCTGTTGTGTCTTTCCATGGAGGTCACAGGGAAAGGAACCATAGACTAGAATTACAAAAGCAGGGAACTGATTTAAATTGCAAATTACATTTGTAAGAAAGTTTAGTAATAATCAATATAGTACTATAGAATCTTCAAACTTTCAGCTGGGTGCCATGGTTCATACCTATAATTCAGACACTTTGGAAGGCCAAGACAGGATGAACACTTGAGGCTTGGATTTCAAGACCAACTGAGCAACATAACGAGACCCTGACTCTATGAAAAATACAAAGATTAGCCAAGTGTGGCACACACCTGTAGCCCAAAATGTCAAGAAACCAAATGTCAAGAATCAAGATTTAGTTTATCTTAATAAAACAACTTCAGCCATCTGAATTAGCCAAAGAAAATGGGCAATAATAGAGAGTGAATGAATTAAGACTGTGAATATTTACTAAAATATCAACACTAGTTACAAAAACAAGAACTGTTGGAGTGATATATATATTTTTCATATATGTGTGTGATTTTCATATATATATATATATATATATTACATACTAT
>NW_006954547.1:4501-14373 GCF_000164805.1 Carlito syrichta
ATTGTTAATCATTTACAAAATTCAGCAGAGAACTAAAGCTAAAGGTTCCAAGAACCTACCAATGATTTTTATATGAGGGCTAACTGTATAGAAGAGTGTCTATAAATGCTGAGTAGTCATCAGTGGGAGCAGGAAGGGAAGTATTGAAAGTAGAAGCTATACTCATTACAGAAGAGATTCAAAGACTTTTTGCATTATAATCATAGTTTACAATATAAGCTTGTTCAGAAGGATGACGTGATCCAAGGTGCTGTTGTGTCTTTCCATGGAGGTCACAGGGAAAGGAACCATAGACTAGAATTACAAAAGCAGGGAACTGATTTAAATTGCAAATTACATTTGTAAGAAAGTTTGTAATAATCAATATAGTACTATAGAATCTTCAAACTTTCAGCGGGGTGCCATGGTTCATACCTATAATTCAGACACTTTGGAAGGCCAAGACAGGATGAACACTTGAGGCCTGGATTTCAAGACCAACTGAGCAACATAACGAGACCCTGACTCTATGAAAAATACAAAGATTAGCCAAGTGTGGCACACACCTGTAGCCCAGAATGTCAAGAAACTAAATGTCAAGAATCAAGATTTAGTTTATCTTAATAAAACAACTTCAGCCATCTGAATTAGCCAAAGAAAATGGGCAATAATAGAGAGTGAATGAATTAAGACTATGAATATTTACTAAAATATCAACACTAGTTACAAAAACAAGAACTGTTGGAGTGATATATATTTTTCATATATGTGTGTGATTTTCATATATATATATATATATATATATAACACACATACTATTAATTTCCTCCTTCATTTTTTCTTATTATTTTTCATTGTAATTTAGGTCATTAATTTTACAACATGCCTTTTGTGTTGCAGATTATTGAGAAGGAACTGTGATCTGAACTAGAAGAGAAACTAACATTGGAATATAACATTATCCAAACTGTTCAAGATTTTGTGTTTGTTTTTGGGGGAGAGAGCAGTGAGACTGCTTTTGTCAAGGCATCTTGTTCAGTGGAAGCATAGAGGTGTTATGTTTTTAAAGGAGTTGCAAATATAGCAAATACGGCCAGTCATCAAGTAGTGTTGTTTCATTCATTCATTGTCATATTGTAAGCTTCATGAGGAAAAACAAATCCTAACTTGGGTTACTATCTGTGGGAAGTTTCCATAGTCTCTCCATGTCTGCATGTTTTTTTCTGGCACTCGGGTTTCCTCTCACAAGCATCACAGGCTATGCTCCGTAGTTGAATTGGAATGCCTACATGGTCCCAGTCTGACAGAGTGTGGGTCAGTGTGTGAGCGTGCCTTGCAATGGAATGTGTCCTGTCAGAGGTAGTTCCTGCCTTGTGCCTTGAGCTGATTCCATCCATGAGTCTGAAGTGGAATCTTTGGGCAAATAACGATCTTACTTTTATTTATTAATCTTTCTTAAATGTGTGCACCTCTTACGTTTATTTCAATGTTTAACATCAGAAGTTTCTTTTTTACTCTTTCGTAGTGTTTTCGTGACCATAAATATGACATAAGAACTTAACCTTTGTTATATCAAAGGCCATGGTAAAACTGGTTTCATATTTTGTTTACTTAACCTTACAGGTTCCAAGAACCTACCAATGATTTTTATATGAGGGCTAACTGTATAGAAGAGTGTCTATAAATGCTGAGTAGTCCAAGGAGTTGAATGTTGCACTCATTTTCCCATTATCTTCAGCCAAAAATTTCACTTGTATTTACTCTCCTCTGAGATGCTGCAAGTAGGAATATTAAAGCTATATTTCTCCTTTACCTCATAGCTTTCTATTATTTTCTTTCAGTAGAGACAAACTAGAATAAAACTTCAAATCCAAAGAATGCAGAATAGATTTCATCAAACATTCAAAATAAAATGCCAAATTAAGAAGAACTTGAGGCAGGTATGTAAGGGGAATAAAGAAATAATAAAATGAATAAATAAAAATTGTCCAACCACGAAAGGTCTGAGCAAATCTGGAGATTCTAAGGTCATATCTGTGGCTGACTATTGCATGCATCATATATGCTTTTATATCATTCTCTATTAGTTCTAGGACTAAGATGTGAGCACTGTAGTAAAATTTTAAAATGCCTTTTAAACAAGTTACTTTCTTTCCCAAATCAATTGTTGATGCCACGTTTTCCTTAAGTCATTCTTCATCTCCATGTTTGTCAGTGTGTAGCTTAACAGGTTGAGCATGGGGGCAATGATGGTATGGACAAGAGCAAAAAATCTGTTTTCTCGAAAAGTTATGACTGGCCTAATGTAAATAAAGAG
Organism: Carlito syrichta; assembly: GCF_000164805.1. NCBI lineage: Eukaryota > Metazoa > Chordata > Mammalia > Primates > Tarsiidae > Carlito > Carlito syrichta. Next base: position 6,798 of record NW_006954547.1, read on the forward strand.
GACAAGCTCAAAAAATAGGATGAAAACTGTTATGTGGGAACTGCATTTTGAAAGAGCTTTGGTACAGCTCTCTGCTGGGTAAACCCTGATGGTGTATAACATCAGAAATTAAGGTCCCATCAAAATCACAGAAGTCACCAAAGCAATCAGGCCTGAATTAATAGTTACCAAGAGACTATGTATGTCAATTTCAGCAGAGGATACACATCACAGAAGTAGTGATCTCTCTCATTTGGACCACAGAATGGTAAGAAGATGGTGAGAAGAAACTGCCTGGAACAGTAAATCTTCCAGAACAACAGGCTATGACGTTGTGTTATACTTCTGCCTGTTCATGATGGTGGGATAGTGCAAGGGCTTGCAGATGGCCACGTAGTGGTCATCGGCCATCCCTTTGAGCGTGACGATCCCTATGGCTCTAAACATGTGAATGATAAATAGCTTTATCAGTCATTGATGATAGAAAATGGTCTTCCTGTCTTCTAGGAAGTCAGCCATTAGTTTGGAGATCACTGGCACTGTGTAGCTACGGTCAGAGAGTAAGAAGTAATTGAGGAAAACAAACACATGAGTTGGTCAGTTAGCTGAGTGCATGTGATAGAAATCATTATGAGCAAATTTCCCATCCAAATAGCAAAGTAGCAAGATTAAAAGAACACAAAGCAGAGGACTTCAGTTTTCTTATTTGGAGAAAGTCCCAGGCGAATAATATGGTGACATTGTTCCTATTTTCCATGGACCAGTGCAGGAAGAGATGAATAACAGCCACCGGAAAAGACATAGTACATAAGTCAGTGTGTGAAATGTCAGGGAGAATATTGATGATAACACTAATAATAGGAAACTATTTTTAACACATATGATTCCAGAATTTCAGAAAATAAAAAACCTGATATTTAATAAACGTGTGTTTATTTTTTTCTGATTAGTCTCATGCTAATTTCTATAAGTCATTCTTTCAGGACATTATGATAGTAATAAAAAATGGATGCATTCAGTCAGTTTTAAAATATTAAAAGATGATTAGTTGTCAAGTAATTCCCAGTACACAATTATGTCCTTACAAAGGACATAGCTCTGAATGCTTACAAGCTCAAATTTTGTTAAGGATGACAGTGTAAGTCATACATTTTTTTTTTTTTTACAAATGTAAAGTTTAACAGTGGTCACCTCAAAATCATCTTAGAATGAGTTAGGAACTGAAATTACAAATTAATATAGATAGATGGACAGATAGATAAATAGATAGATAAACATAGAAGACAAAAAAATCTCAGCAAGAAGCCCATGCATTTGGCCAGTGTAATATTTTGATTGCTTGTTTGCCTTTTCCTTATCTATTATTGATACAGTAAAATGCTGATATTTGATAACAGAAGTCTATCGGTGTAGGGCTTCAGTTGCAATCACATATTTAAGTGAGCCACAGACTAAGCAATAGTTAAGACCAGCAAAGAGGAGCAAAAGGCAGTTTACCTGGTTATTTTTCCTCTTGACTTTAATACAGTATTTTCAGGTCTATTTTTTCTCAGTTTTTTGAATTGGAGCCTACATTGTTGCCTTCTGTTTTGTCCAACTTATGCCTCTAGCCAAAACCCATAAAGCAACATGAAAAATAACAGATGGAAGAAAAAAGATTTTTGGAAGTTTATGGGAAAAGATTTATGTGTAGACAGAGTTGGCACCATAAGTTCTATTACCTAATTATATTGTGCAAATTTGGGTACCAATCACTTTATGTCTCTGAATTACAGTTGTCTTATTTACAGAAAAGTAGAATTTAAAATGGAGAAAAACACAAAGAAATTTTAAAAGTCCACAAAAAGTTGTATTTACAAAATGGAGAAACCAACTTGGGCATTATAAAATCATTTAAGCAGAGAGGAAACTTAGAGATTCACTAGTCAAATCCCCTAGTTCTAAATGGAAGGAATTTTAATTATAAGTCAAATATAGACTGAATAAAATAGTTTGAATATCTTTATCATCCCACAAATATTAAATCTGTAGGATTTGTTTTATGAAAATCTAGGCAGTGTATTTGGGGTTGCCAGAGCTTCTGATAATTTAGTTTGAACCTCAAAGCTGTTGATAAAGCAACATAATTGTTCATCAAACAGTCTAATTGTCTTTACTATAAATTTGACCCCAAGAAGCTTCAATTTTATTATGCTTTCTTAAAATTTGTGTTGTCTGCTCTACCAAAATCTTGTAGCTATTTTTCCATAAATTTACTTTTAAATTCCCTGTTCATCTCTCACTTTTACAGATTCAGTGAATTGTTTAGCCTTCCAAATTAAACACACAAAAAACATGGTAATGAAAATGAAGCCTTAAAATGAATAAACTTTGTGATGTTGTAGTTTCAAGATTTAGAATTAACCTAGAGACAAGTCACTGAGAAGTAATTTTTCTCCACATGCATCAATTTATGCCATACAGGGGGAACTAAAAATAACCGGAATTTATTTATTTGACAGTTGTGTATTTATTCTCACATGTTCAGTCATCTTCAAAGTACTCTCCGTCCGATGCAGCATATCGATAAAGACGCTTTTTCCACTGCTCAAAATAGTTTTTGAACTCATCTGCTCTGATGTCTTTCGGTGCTTCTGCCATTTTGTTTCCCCTCTTCCATATTAGCAAGACATTTCCCTCTGAGGACTTCTTCATCTAGGGAAGCAAAAAGAAGGCGCTGGAGGTGAGAGCTGGTGAATGGGGAAAGTGGGGCAGGGGGTCGTGATGTGTTTGGTCAGAAACTGCCAAGCACTCAGCACAGTGGGGGTGGCAGGTTGTTCCCGTAAATAACCTATCACGAAATGGGAAAAAACACATTGCGAGACTCTCCAAAAGATTCACTGAAGCTGGATGCAGCCTCTCACAACAATGCTTGCTGGCACACTGATGCTGCTGGGTTCCTAGAACACTTAGTGGGAGGAGCCTGTACTACAAAGGGCACACCCTCCAAAAGTTAATTCCAGTTGTCTCTGGGTCCCCCTTGTAGGATATCATATATTCATACAATAGACATACTATAAGAATATAACATATACATAGGTGAAGAAATTTCTTTATCTATGAATTTAAAAGTCTACTTTTATTTTAACGTGGTATTTAAAGTTCCAGTCTGAATAATTCTTAAATCGTTTGTTCATATAAGCAGAAATAACCAAAACCATTGTTTTAATTATATGCACAGAGATAAAAACCTAACTGAATTATTTTCCCTCAAAAAACTAAAATGAACAAACAAAAACTATGGTTTATACACAAGATGAACCGTAGTCCCTTTTCTAAAAAAACCTCAGGCTGTTAGAACATTCAGGGAAAGCCAAACGATCATTCAGCCTTTATTTATTGATATAGAGTTACTTTTTCTACTAACTAACACCATGTAGTCAGTAGAAAAGCAATCTTCCTAAATACTTGTCTGAGTCTCCAGTTGCTGTATTCTCAAGGCCAAAGTTAAGGCTTTATTTCCCATTTTAGCAATTCTCTGTTTCCATTTCAACACCCTCATACACTTGTGGTTTACTATATATAAACTGCCACTTATATTTCTAGCCTCTTAATTTTAGAGTTTGAGATGCCTGATTTCTATTCTACCCAAACATCAATTTTAAGTGTTAAGTCATCATTTCGTTTTCTTCAACACTGTAACTTTTGAGAAATGATTTCCCTCCATATGAATCAGAGTGTAAGATTTCACATTTAAAGACAGAGAACTTTGAAAAGAGCAAAATTCTTGACCAATAAATATGGTATTTCATTCAGTTTGAAGGGCATCCAAGAAGAATACTATTTTGGAAATGTAAAAATTAATTAAGGCCTTCCTGATAAAGTAGATGCAAACCATCAAACTAGTATTTAGCAAACCACAAGTTAAAAGCAGAAGTTTTGGAGTCTAGAGGCAGAGTTTATAAGTAAAACATGTAGAACCAAAGTAACAGAATAAATATAATGTGAAAAATCTTAATTTTAGCATAATTATTTTATTCTTTATGTGCAAATCAGATAGCCTCCGAAGTTACTGGCCTCAAACCATTTAATCTCTTCTAACTTTGATAAGTAGATGACAGAAATGGAATAATAAATTAAGTCAAGCTCTCTAAATCCATAAAGATATAGGTAATAAACAGAAACTACATATTCAGTCTGCTTCTCTGTCCTACAAATGTAGCCCATTTGTAATGAGCAAGAGGGTCACAGCTCATGCACTTGAGTAAAAAAGCACTGAATCTCCTCATGTTCTGAAACATCAGCAATGCTGTTACAGCCACAACAGCCCCTCTTCATGAACAATGGGCTAGGTAAGGAGTGAGCATGGTCCATTTTCTAGCATAGTTCTTCTCTCATATTAGGAACTTATGCTTGCTTTTTCTATGTTTCAGGTCTGTAAAGTCATGAATCTAATCTTGATGGTTTATAGTTAAGCTTTTGCATTACCATTGATCTCTCTACCTTTGCCAAAAGTAAATTATTGTACAATCTATACACATAATGAAGTGAAACTACTTGGGTTGTATTCTGGCTTTGCTCTGAGTAAGCTGTTTACAAAAACCCCTGGCACGTCAAATAATTCTTATGTTCCCTGACAATTTGAGCATTCCCATGAGCCTAATATTCTTCTAAGCATCTTACATAACTTTCTAAATCCTTACAATAACTCTGAGAAGTAAATATTAATGTATATTTGCAAAAGAAGAACCTGAGTCACAGCAAAATTAAATAATTAGTCCAAGGCCCTAGAACTAATAAGTACTGGAGTCAAGATCTAAAACGCATATACCCCACTTGACAATACGCTTAAGATTTTATCTACTGAGCATAATTCTTAGTACATAATGTATAATCAATAAATATTTGATACTACTATTACTTTAAAAAGGTCTCAATGATGCAGACATCTCAATTTTTAATATATGCCAAAGCAAATTATAATATATGTGCTTAAGTTATGTGATCCTACATCCCTCAAATACAAAGGGGCTGTCTTATACCCTCCTTGAAATATTGGAAAGTACTTACACAAATTAAATTTTGAATTCTAGCCATCACTCCCTGTTCTGTATGATTTGGGCCATGTAATGCTTTTTTCTCAGGCCATTGTATTGCTATGTTGAGAGAGTTAATTGGATAAAGTTCATGGAAGTGTTACTAATCAATCTTAGGGGGTCAATGACAAATTGTTACCATGCTTGTATTATTTATATCTCTTATCAAATACAGGCTACCATTTGTTTAAACAATAAGTAATTGTTTGTCAAATAATTAAAAGAAATAACTTTAATGATTTAAAATAGTATATGAATAAATAAATTATTCAGTCATTGAAATCCTTACCATATAATCACTACAGACAACAAGGGCATGCTACAAAGTAAATAGAGAGAAGGTAAACACAGACTCAATTTTGAGATAATTTTATTTGGGGTGTGTGTGTGTGTGTGTGTGTGTGGTGTGTGTGTGTGTGTGTGTCACGCGCGCTCATTGCCTAGAGTATGTTTGATAAAGTTACTACTTGGGGTGTATTTTAATTTTGTGTGTATGTGTGTGGGTTTTTTTTTGTTTTTTTTTTTGAGTTGGTAGTGCAAGGATCTTATTCTTTTGTTTGGGTCCTTCTCACTTTCATGGTAACCTATAAATCACACTTTTTCTTAATACTTTGTTGACATTCTACTAGAAGTTGTAATATTGTTTTCCTATTTGTAATTTTCTTCACAGCTAAGTATATTTAGCTGCTACTATCTACTTATCCCTTTATAACGTCAAATCACACTTTCACTGGATAAGTCCTTAAATCTATTGCTGCCCTAAGGTCAAAACAAATTAGTCTGTCAAGTTCAGAGAAGTTGCCAGTATTTCACTTTGACTTCCTGCCAATCTGCTTCTATACAAAGAAGGCAATAATGTATGTAACAGATACCACACATTCAAGTCAGGATAACGGCAAGGGAGAAATGATGCACCTTGCATGTTCTTCTGCTTCATTTGTTCTGAATCCATTCCTGCTTCTTGTGTTTTCTCTGTTTTCCTCATTGAAATTTTGGTCATTCCTCTTCTGTTCACATTATTTCATTTCAGCTTCTTTGTGTGTGTGTATGTGTGCTTTTGTTACTCTTTCTCTTTTCAAAATTTCAGTAGCTTTGAGTGATACAAATAGTTTTGGGCTGGGATTTAAGAGTAGCCACCACCCCCACTTGTGCACATTGTATCCAGTAGGTGATTTGTTTGTGCCTCCCGCCCCTTCTTCCATTCCCCTTCTGAGTCTCCGCTGTCCACCATACCATTCTCTGTGTCTTTGCATGTCTTTACTTTAGCTACCACTTAGAAGTGAGAACATGTAGTGGTTCATTTCTGTTTCTGAGTTAGTTCACTTAGGATGATGTTCTCCAATTTCACCCAAGTTGCTGCAAAAGACATGACTTCATTCTTTTTGATAAACTAAATAGTATTCCATAGTGTGTATATACCACATTTTCATTATCCATTAGTCAGTTAATGGGCATTGGGTTGTTTCCACATCATTGCAATCGTGAATTGTGCTGTGATGTGCATATGGGGGCAGGTTTCTTTCTTATGTAAGAACCTCTGCTCCTTAGAGTAGATACCTAGGAGTGGGGTTGCTGGAACAAATGGTAGACCCACTTTTAGTTGTTTGTATAGCCTCCATATTGCTTTTCATACTAATGTAGCTTTTGTACTAATTTACATTCCCAGCAACGGTGTTTAAGTGTTCTCTTTTCTCTGCATCTGTGCAAGCATCTATTTTAAAAAAAAAAAAATTTAGTAATGACCATTCTGACTGGTGTAAGGTGGTATCTTATTGTGTTTTAATTTGCATTTCCCTGATAAAGAGTGATATTTAGCATTTTTTCATATGTTTGTTGGCCATTTTTATATCTTCTTTGAGGGATGTCTGTTCATGTGGTTTGCCCACTTTTTTTAGGGGTTATTTGCTTTTTTCTTTTTTTTATAATCAACATTTTTTATTATGATATTGTGGGGTATAGTTAAGGGTTAGGTATACAAATATATTACGTTCAGGAACCCTTGTTGATAAGAGGTGTTTCCCCATCCCCAGACAGATATTTACTACCATTAATCTCATCCCCCCCATAGTTTCCCACTACTGTCAGTCATTTTCTTATAGTATTACATTGGATGTTCAAGGTCCACTATATGAGTGAGAACATGTGATACTCGGATCTTTGTTTCTGTGAGAGGTCACTCAGTATTATAGACTCTAGTTCCATCCAGGTTGCTGCAAAATTCATGATTTTGTTCTTTTTTATGGCTGCATAGTATTCCATCGTGTATATGTACCATATTTTTTTAATCCAGTCCTCTTTTGATGGACAGTATGGTTGCTTCCAGGTTCTTGCTATTGTGAACAATGTTGCGATAAACATACGTGTGCAGGTATCTTTTTTATAGAGTGATTTGAGTTCTTCAGGATATATTCCCAGTAGGGGGATTGCAGGGTCATATGGGAGGTTGATATTTAGAGCTTTTAGGAATAGCCACACTGCTTTCCACAGAGGTTGCACTAGTTTACACTCCCACCAACAGCGAA
>NW_006954547.1:14414-34880 GCF_000164805.1 Carlito syrichta
GTTTTGATTTGCATCTCCCTAATGATTAGTGAGGTTGAACATTTCTTCATGTGTCTGTTGACTGCTCGGATGTCTTCCTTTGTGAAGTGTCTGTTCATGTCTTTTCCCCATTTTTAATGGGGTTGTTTGTTTTTTTCTTTTTAGCACATTTGAGTTACTTGTAGATGCAAGATGTTAAGCCTTTGTCAGACCTGGTGTTGGCAAATACTTTTTGCCAGTCTGTAGACTGTCTCCCTGCTCTCTTGATGGTTTCTTTGGCTTTGTAGAAGCTTGTCAGTTTAATGAGGTCCCACTTGTCTATCTTCTCACTTATATGATCTGTGGGTTTTGGGTTTTCTTCAGGAAATGGATGCCAGTTCCGATTTCCATGAGGGTATGTCCTTCATTTTCTAAGGTTCTTATGGTTTGAGGTTTTACATTTAGGTCTCTGATCCATTTGGAGTTAATTTTTGTGTATGGGGATAGATAGGGTCCTGTTTCAATCTTCTGCATGTGGTCAGCCAGTTTTCCCAGCACCATTTACTGAATAGGTTCTCCTCCTCCCAGTGGTAGGTGGTGGAGACTTTGTTGAAGATGAGTTGGATGAGAAATTGAGGTTTTGCTTCTGAAATCTCAATTCTATTCCATTGATCTATATGCCTGTTCCTATACCAATACCAAGCTGTTTTGATGATTGTAGCTTTATAGTAAAGTTTGAAGTCTGGTAATGTGATATCACTGCTTTGTTTTTTTTTTTGCTGAGGATTGTTCTGGCTATTCTTGGACGTTTGTGTTTCCATATGAATTCCTGTGTTGTTTTTTCTAGGTCTGAGAAGAATGTTGCTGGTAATTTGATGGGTGCTGCATTGAATTTGTAGATTGCCTTAGGTAAGATGGAAATCTTTACAATGTTGATTCTTCTGATCCATGAGCATGGGATATTTTTCCACTTGTTTGTGTCCTCTTTGATTTCTTTGAGCAATGTTTTGTAGTTTTTATTGTAAAGGTCTTTCATGTCTCTGGTTAGGAAGATGTCAATGTATTTCTTTTTTTTTTTTGAGGCTATTGTGAATGGAATTGTGGTTTTTATTTGGGTTTCTGTTTGTTTATTATTGGTGTAAAGAAATGCGATTGTCTTTTGCACATTTATTTTGTATCCTGAGACTTTGCCAAAGGCCTTTATCAGTGTAAGAAGGTTTTTGACAGATTCTCTTGGGTTTTCAAAGTACACAATCATATCGTCTGCAAAGAAAGATAACTTGATTTCCTCTTTTCCTATTTGGATACCTCTGATTGCCTTCTCTTCTCTGATTGCTCAAGCCAGGACTTCCAATACTATGTTGAACAGGTGGGGTGAGAGTCGGCATCCTTGTCTTGTTCCAGTTATCAGGGGAAATGATTCCAATTTTTATCCATTTTGGAGTATGCTGGCTGTGGGTTTTTCATAGATGGCTTTTACTATTTTGAGGTATGTTCCCCATAAGCCTAGATGTTTGAGGGTTTTATCAAGAAGGGGTGCTGGATTTTATCAAAAGCTTTTTCTACATCTAATGATATAATCATGTGATTTTTGCTTTGACATCTGTTGATGTATTTAATTACATTTATAGTTTTATGAATGTTGAACCAGCCTTGCATCCCAGGAATGAAGCCTACTTGATCATTATGGATGATTTTTGAGATGTATTGTTGAATCCGGTTTGCTAGGATCTTGTTGAGAATTTTAGCATCTATGTTCATCAAAGATACTGGCCTGTAGTTCTCTTTCTTTGTTGGATCTTTACCTGGCTTGGGTATCAATGTGATGTTGGCTTCATAAAATGATTTGGGGAGAGTTCCATCTTTTTCAATCACCTGGAATACCTTCAGTAAAATTGGTATCAGCTCCTCCTTAAATGTCTTGTAGAATTCTGCTGGAAAGCCATCTGGACCAGGGCTTTTTTTTTTAAAGGTAGTTTTCTTATTACGTAGTCAATTTCCTTGATTGTTATTGGTCTATTTAGGGTCTCAATTTCTTCTTTTTCCAACCTAGGAAGGTTGTGTGATGTCAGAAAGTCCTCAATTTCCTTAAGGTTTTCAAGTTTGTTTCCATACAAGTGTACGTAGTAGTCTGTAATGATCTTTTGTATTTCTTGAGGGTCAGATTGGACTTCATCTTTTGTATTTCTGATTGTTCTTATTTGGGTGTTTTCTCTTTTTTTCTTGGTCATCTATCTAGGGGACCATCGAACTTGTTTATCCTTTCGAAGAACCAGCTTTTTGTTTCATTGATTTTTTTGTATTATCTTTTTGTCTTCTATGTCCTTAATTTGGCCTTTTATTTTGGTGATCTGAATTCTTCTGCTGAAATTAGGTCGTGCTTTTCCATCTTTCTTAGGTGACTTGTTAGCTGTTAATATGTGATCCTTCCATTTTTTCATGTGCGTTTGTAGGGATATAAATTCCCCTCTTACTACAGCTTTCATGGTGTCCCAGAGATTTTGGTAAGATGTTTCTTCATTTTCATTTGTTTCCAGGTATCTTTTGATCTCTGTTTTGATTTCATCATTGACCCAGTAGTTGTTTAGCATCATGCTGTTTGGTGTCCATGTCTTTGTGGGTCTTGGCAGGCCTTGTTGGTGTTAATGTTTATTTTTATTCCACTGTGGCCTGAGAAGGTGCATGGTAAAATTTCAGTCTTTTAAAATTTGCTTATGCTTGTTTTATGGCCAAGTATGTGGTCAATCTTACAATACGTTGCATGCGGTGATGAGTAGAATGTGTATTCTGTGGTGTTTGGATGGAGTGTTCTGTAGGTATCAATTAAGTCCATTTGGTCAAGAGTCATACTGAACTTCTTGATCTCATCGCTGATTTTTTGTCCTGATGATGTGTCTAGGGTTGTGAGTGGGGTATTAAAGTCCCCAGTTATGATGGTGTTAGAGTCAATATCTTTCTTTGGTTTTCCTAGAAGTTGCTTTATGAAAGTTGGCACACCTATGTTGGGTGCATTTATGTTTAGGATAGATATTTCTTGTTGATGTAGTGAAACTTTTATCATTACGTAGTGGCCCTCTGTATCTTTTTAAATTTTTGATAGCATCACATTTCCTGACTTCAAATTCTACTAAAAGGCTGTAGTAACCCAAACAGCATGTCACTGGCACAAGAGTAGACAGATGGACCAATGAAGCAGAACAGAGAATCCAGAAACAAACCCAAATACCCATAACTAACCGATCTTTGACAAAGTAGACAAAACCATACACTGGGAAAGGACACTCTATTCAAGAAATGGTGCTGGGAAAATTGGATAGCCACATGCAGAAAAATGAAACTTGATTCCTATTGCTCCCTATATATATAAGTTAACTAAAGATGAGTTAAAGACTTAAATGTCAGGCCTGGAACCAAAAAATTCCTAGAAGAAACCTAGGAACAACTCTTCTGGACATCAGCCTAGAGAAAGAATTCATGGCTAAAACCCCAAAGCAAATGCAACAACAACAACAAATAAACAAGTGAGATGAACTAAAAAGCCTCTGCACAGCAAAAGAAATAATCAATAGAACAAACAGGCAACCTACAGAACAGGAGCGGATATTTGCAAACTGTACATCTGACAAAGGACTAACATCCAGAATCTATAAACAACTCCAACAAATCAGGGAAAAAAAAAAGCAAATAGAGGTTCTGGTAAGATGGCAATGGCATAAGTGGACTTGTGAGATTCTCCAAATGTGAGTTCCCCAAAAGACTCTTACTTTTCTTCCCCCATCCGCCAGCCCCCTGCCAGCCACACTGGTCCGAGTCCTGGGGACCTTTGGTCCCATGCAGGGCAGGATATTGCGGCCCCCGACTGCTGCTGTTCCACCATACGCAACTCCCGCCTACATGGGTGTCTCAGGTCTTGGCTCCCTCCCTGACTACATCATCTCTCACCCAGCACCCAGCACCAAGCTGCTGGTCACTCAGGGAGGCTCTGGGCACCCGCCCCTCAGAGACACCGGTCCCATTCCTGACTGAAGTACCCTGCAGGGGGGCCCAGGGCCACTCTCGCTGCTCACTGCCTGCCTGTTGGAGCTTTGGAACTCTGGAGCTCTGGCTGGCTGAGGCACTCAGCGTGTGACCCCAAGCTTGGGGACCCAGACAAGCGGAGAGAAGGGGATCTACAAAAGAGAATCTGCCTCCACCTTTCTCCACGCAGAGATTTCCATTGCCCTGCCCACCTATCAACAAACTCCACCTCGGTTCCTAAGGTAACATCGGAGACAAAGCCCCACCCCTAAGCTGAATCATATCAACGAGGGTACCTGATTTCAAACCAAAGTGGGGCCCAAAGGGAGGCCCAAACCTTACCTATATGATGACCACTTATGTACCTAGTCCTGAGTTGTACCCCACATCTTTTTTATTTTTTTGAATTGGCGTCTCACTGTGTTGCCTAGGCTGGAGTGCAGTGGCAAGCTTATGACCACCCCAGCGTTGACCTGCTGGGTTCCGGAGATCCTTCTGCCTCAGCCTTCCAAGTAGCCAGCACTATAGGTGTGCAGTACCACGCCTGGCTAATTTTTGATTTATTGTAGAGACAGGGCTTACCAAGCTGCCCAGGCTTGTCTCGAACCCGTGGGCTCAGGCAATCCACTTGCCTCGGCCTCCCAAAGTGCTGGGATTACAGGCTGAGCCACGGAGCCTGGCCTATCACACATCTTTAAAATAAAAAACAAAAAAGGAAAGTTACTAAGTTCACTTTACAAGTATGGAGAAAGATATTAGCTCCACCTTCTGGAGGGTATTCATATCATTATGCAATCATCTATTTACATCAATATAGTTTATAGATATTTCTTTTATTCTCTGGGTTACAACCCCAAATTATGCATTCATTTTTTTTGTCCAAATAGTTTCATCTTTGGCATTTGGAAGCATTTTTAGGTTGGGATCCTGTGCCCTTCTGATATGCTCTCATTTTTTTATTCTATTTGCGCATTACTTTACTTTTTGACACTGTGATGGGTTCAGTTTCATCTTGCCTTTGCCCTTCCCTATCCTAAATACAGCCATTTATCCAAGGAACTCTGTTTTTTTTAATTGACGAACTTCTTTTAAAAACCACGTTCTGAGCACTGAGTGTGCTTGTGGCAGCTGCAATATCACTGCTTCTCAATTCTCAGCAGTCAGTGCTAGGAAATACATGCATGTATACTAACTCATGGCTACATACAAATCAATTTGTTTATGCATATATCAATCTGCATATATTAATGTAAACATGAGTTCATACCGATGTCTGCAACTCTAATCTTTTCTAACCTTCCTCTCTTGCTCAAAGAGTAATTCTTTCTCAAAGAGTGAGAAACATGCCTCATGTCTATCACACATTTACTTGTTTGTTCAACCATAGTATATATGTAGTTTCAGAATTTCTAACCTATACTCTGAGAAACTAAATGTACCAACTGGAATACAGCATTTAGGTGCCATTTTTTTTGTCTTTAGCCTTATATAATCTTACTGAAACATAATTTTCCAAAACTACTTATGTCATCTCCTTTTCCCCAACTGTATTAGTGAGATTATGTCATACGTTTGTAATGAAGTTAAATTCATCTTTCATAGTCTGCATCCCATCTTTAAAATCCCAACATCATGGATGATTTTGCAAAGTTCACTATCTGCAGTCTATAATTCAATGGGTCTTGGAAAATATATGGCATCATATATTCACCACCCAGTACCATACGACAGTTTTAAAAATCCCCTTGTGTGACCACTTTGTTTCCCATTCTTCCCTTTCCCTTATCCTCTAGCAACTATTGTTCTTTTTCCATTTCTATAGTTTGTGCTTTCCATACTGTGATATAAATGAAGTCATACAATATGTAGCCTCTGGTTTCTTTCACTTATAAAAATGCATTTAAGATCTATCCATCCTGATGTATGAATAGCTACAATGTTTCTTTTGATTGTTGAGTAGTATTCCACTACTTATAATCCATAGAATATACTATAATTTATTTATTCCATTTGTCTGTGAAAGCCTGGCTGTTTCCTGGTTTTGGTGTTATGAACAAAGCTACTTCTAAGCATTATTGCACATTTTTTTGTGTGTATACACAAGTTTTAAGGTCACTTGGCTAAATACTTAGGAGTGGAATGGTAAGTATATTAACTTTTTGTCAACCTACAAGCTGTCTTCAAAAGTGGCTGTACCATTTTGCATTCCAACCAGCAATAATAAGATTTCCTGTTGCTCCACAACCTTGTCAGCATATGGAGTTATCAGCTTTTGGATTTTAGCTATTTTAATGTGTGTGTTGTTGTGTCTCATTGCTTTGATGTGTATTTCCTCAATGACAAATGTTGCTGGGCATCTTTTCATGTCCTATTATATCTATGAATCATTTCTGATAAAGTGTCTGTTCAAATCCTCGCTTAATTTTATTTATTTTTTTAAACATATTTTTTATTTTTAAATTGTGGGGTACAGTTAAGGGTTAGATATACAAATATGCATCATTCAGGCACCCTTGTTGATAAGGGGTGTCCCCACGTTCCCAGACAGATATTGACTACCATTAATCCCACCAGCCATGCCCTCCCTGTGCCCCCCCCATAGATTCCCACCACTATTGATCCTTTTCTTACGGTATTACAATAAATGTTCAAGGTCCACTTATGAGTGAGAACATGTGATACTCAGATCTTTGTTGCTGTGAAAGATCACTCAGTATTATAGACTCTAGTTCACTTAATTTTAAATTGGGCTGTTTGTTTTCTTCTTGTTGAATCTTAAGAGTTCTTCCTATTTTTAATACACATCCTTCATCGGATATGTTACTTTTGAATATATTCTTCTAGTCTTTGGCTTGTTTTTTCATTCTCTTTACAGTGTCTTTTGTATAGGAAATGTTTTTTAATTTTGATAAAGTACCTATCACTTTTTGCTTTAATGGATTGTGCTTTTAGTAATATCTACAACCCATGATCACACAACTCTTTTTCTATATTTCCTTTCAAGGTTTATAGTTTTATGTTTACATTTAGGTTTATGATTTATTTTGAATTGAATTTTTAATGAAATATGAGGTACATGCCAAGCCTTTTTGCTTTACATGTGAACATTCAATTGTTTCAGTACCATTTGTTGGAAAGACTATCCTTTTCCATCAAATTGCTACTGCACCTATGTACAAGATCAGTTTAACTTTATTTTATTTATTTATTTATTTATTTATTTATTTATTTATTTGGAGTCTCACTCTGTCACCCACACTGGAGTGCAGTGGCTGCTCCCAGCCACTGCAGCCTCGACCTGCTGGACTCCGGCGATCCTTCTGCCTCAGCCTTCCAAGTAGCTGGAACTAAAGGCGCACGCTACCAAGCCTGGCTGATTTTTTGATTTATTGTAAAGATGAGGTCTCGCCAAGTTGCCCAGGCAGGTCTCAAACCCACAGGCTCAGGCAATTCACTCATCTCAGCCTCCCAAAGGTGTGGGATTGCAGGCTGAGCCACCGAGCCCAGCCAGTTAACTATATTTATTTGGGTCAATTTCTTGGCTCTCTATCTTGGTCCATTAATCTGTGTGCCTGTCCTTTCACCAAAATCACACTATTTTTTAAACTGTAACTATAAATACATCTTTAAATTGAGTGGTGGGAGTACTAAAACTTTTTTTTTTTCAGAATTGTTTTTGACTGTTCTAGTTCCTTTGCCTTTCCACATACACTTCGGAAGTAGTTGATCAACATCTGATTAACGGGATATTGATTGGGATAACATTGAATTTACAGTTCAAACTGGGTATAGTAGATATATTAACAAGAATATGTTTTCTAATCCATGAATGTGATGTATATTTCTGTTTATCTAGATTACCTATGATCAATGTTTTGTAGGTTTTAGATAAAGATCCTGTATATGTTTTATTAAATTAATACATAAGTGCTTCATTTTTTGGTGTCTTCATACATGTTTTTAAACATTTAATTTTATTTATTTAAAACTCTTAGTTTGCAATTCTAGTTGTTCATTGCTGATACTGATATATAGGAATATAATTGCCTTTTTTATGTTGAGTTTACATGCTTGCTAAATTCTTTTATTCAAGAAGCTTTTATATTATTACATATTTAGGAATTTCTGTATGACAATCCTATAATCTATTCATGGAGACAGACATTTCTTTCTCTCCAGTTTTATTTCTTTTTCGTGACTTACTGCACTAGATAGGACTTATGGCACAATCTTGAATTGGAATGATAAGAGGGGAAATACTTTTAAAAAAGAGAGAAAATTTTGGATTTGTTTTCAATCTTAGTGGGAAAAGATTTACTCTGTTTCAAAGTATGATATTAGCTATAAGTTTTTGTAGATGCCCTTTCTTAAGATAGGGACTTTTTTCCCTCAGTTTGTAGTGTGCTGTGAATTTTTACTAGAAATAAAGGTTGAATTTTTTTTTTTTTTTGAGTTGGAGTCTCACTCTGTCACCCAGACTGGGGTGCAGTGGCCGCTCCCGGCCACCGCAGCCTCGACCTGCTGGGCTCCAGCGATCCTTCTGCCTCAGCCTTCCAAGTAGCCGGAATTACAGGCAAGCGCTACCAAACCCGGCTGATTATTTATTTATTTATTTATTTATTGTAGAGATGAGGTCTCACCAAGTTGCCCAGGCGGGTCTCAAACCCACAGGCTCAGGCAATCCACTCACCTCAGCCTCCCAAAGCACGGGATTACGGGCTGAGCCCAGCTGAATTTTTTTTTTTTGAGTTGGAGTCTTATTCTGTCACTGAGACTGGAGTGCAGTGGCATGCTGACAGCCCCCATAGCCTCGATTTACTGGGCTCAGGTGATCCTCCCACCTCAGCCTTCCAACTAGCCAGAACTACAGGCAAGTGCCACCATACCTGGCTAATTTTTTTTATTTATTGTAGAGATGAGGTCTCACGAAGTTGCCCAGACTGGTCTTAAACCTGTGGGCTCAGGCAGTCCTCTCATCTCAGCCTCCCAAAGTGCTGGGATTATAGGCGTGAGCTGCCACATCCACGACGTTGAATTTTATTGCACATTTTTACAGTATTTTTATATGATCATATAGTTTTCCTTATTTAGTTTATTAATATAAAAATTACATTGGTTGATTTTCCCGTTCACTATTTTAAAACATTTATTGAGGTGAAATTCACTTAATGTAAAAGTAACCATTATTGATTGATTGAGTTGGAGTCATGCTCTGTTGCCCAGACTGGAGGGTAGTGACATGTTCACAGCCACTGTAGCCTCAATCTACTTGGCTCAGGCAATCCTTCTACCTCAACCTCCTGAGTAGCTGGGGCTGCAGGCATGTGTCATCGTGTCTGGCTAATTTTTTAAAATTGGTTGTAGAGATGAGGTCTCGCCAATTTGCCCAGGCTGGCCTCAAACTGCTGGGCTCAAGCAATCCTCTCACCTCTGCCTCCCAAAGTACTTGTATTACAGGTGTGAGCCACCAAAAACAACCATTTCAAAGTGAACAATTCAGCAGCATTTAGTAAACAGAGGTATGCAATTGCCACCTCTAGTTCCAAATCATTTTAATTATTTCAAAATTCTTGATCATAGGGGTTCAGTTTTGGCTTTTGATTTCAATTATATTCTAGCCAATTTCTCATTACGGTATGGTCTGAGAAGGTGGCCCAACTGACCATGATCTCAGTAATTAAATCATTTCCGTCATCAACTTCATCGTCGATTTCTACCTCATCACTATTTTCCTCTTTGGTATGCAAATGAACTCATTGGCTTCTTAGTAGTCTCTGAGATTTGGAAAGGAGTCCTTGGGTTCCAGGCAGCCTCAGTTGCCTCTGAGTAAAACTATCTGAAGGTAAAGGGTGAAGGAAAGGACAGGGGAAAGCAAACCCAGAATGAGTAGTTCTCAGCATACCATTATATTCAGATGTTTGTGTCTTGAAACACAAAAGAACCAGAACAGACCTTTGTAATTCTCTCCTCTCCTAAAAAGGCATCCTAGAAATTGCTGTAAAGATTATGAATATGGGTATTTAATTGGCAAAGATGTTACAGCTGAATTAAAAGGATAGGAAGATACCTTCACCATCAACAAATGTCAAAAAGCAAGTACCTTTTTTAGGAGAGAGAGACAAAAGATGGGGAAATGTAGATATGCACCTATTAATTGGAGTATTTTTTAAGTGGAACTATTAGAAAGAGTTCTGGCTTCTTCCTTCCCTTTCACATGCCATCTTCCTTCTCTTTTCTAGTCAATTAGAATTTGTCACTGTCATATTTCTTTCTTTATTACATCACTTATTGATATGATAGTTTATTGCATCACTTATTGATATGATAGTTTTCTTTATATAACTAATGTGTGTGCATAAGAGAGAGTTTACTATTTTATTGTTATAAGCATGGTACTACATTATGCAATATGACACACAAAAATTATAGCTTGTTTATTTATTTTGTTACTACTCATGCTGCTGAGTACACCCAATAGGATTTAAGTGTTCCAATCCATTTTTTAGGCTTTAACTTTGATAATAAGTATTTGACAAATAATGATCTTATTTTATAATATTTAAACTTTTAATTTTTATCTTATATCATTCAAATATCCAGAACTACCCTCAGATTTGTCAGGCAGTGATTATATTGTGAATATTTTTTTCCTATATCAATGTGAAGGATTCTAATTGTTTCACTATCAAATATTATATGCTTATTTGTTCAAAATACTAGTTATCTTAACATTTAATATATTTACATTCTTTAAGCATTGTTATAGATCCCAATATCCTTGTCAATACCTGCAATACTCTTTTTTTATCATCATTGTCAACTAGTTAATCACAATTTTTTCACAAGCTGCATATTTGTTCAATGACTGAATTAATTTTTAAAACTCTAATTAATTAGTTTGAGTTGCTATTAAATACACTAGATCTTAACTGAATTTGCAGCCTAAGTATAGTAATTTGGGTAGACATTTCAGACATTGGTAAACCTTTTATCAATTACCTTATGTTTCACAACTTTTGTGAAAATTCTTTGCAGTGTTTTCTTAGGCATTTCAAAAGGAAGTTCAGTTAGCACAGCTAGCTGTGTATCATCACAAACTGAAAGAAATATTTTGTCTATGGGGAAGAAAAACATGAAATAAGTAAACATCTCAAACAGATAATATTTCCTTTTTAAAAAATGATTCATCTTGCCAAATACAAATTCATATAATCCACTGTACTCTATATTAAATTCATTGATTTCTTTTTTCTTCTGATATATTTTCTACTGACTATTATGTGTTTATGACCAGGTTAGTAAAGTTATACATGAATGAATCTCTGCCCAAATCTAAAGACAGTATATGTTAGATACAATAGTCTTGTGAGTCGTTAAATAATAATATAACAAGTTATCTAATGGCATAACTTTCATATGCAAGCTGTTCTTTTCTTCAAAATATTGGGATTCTTAGATTCTATGACTTTATTTTCTCTAATTTAAGGTCCTTTGTTTGGTGAAATTTAAAATTGACTTAGAACATATTGCTTATTGATCCTAAAACTTTAAATGTTATGATAGTCTGATAGCCTGAAATAAACTAAATTGTAGTGTTTAAATTGTTACTGAAAGTGATGTGCCCTACATCTGTCTTCTTGACCTTTGTGCAATAATAAAATATCCTGTCTTCCTGGCTCTTTTGTTTTCATAGTTTTCTCTTCCTTTAGTTCCTCAGGGCATCTTTTCAGACCACCACAAGTTTCTAAATAGAACTGTATGATTTAAACATAATAGCCCCTGACAGCAGTAGTGAAACAATCTTTCTTAAAGAATTTATGGATTTTTCAGAATGCTATCTGGAATGCCTCCTCTGCCTACATCACTGACTCATGAGTCCATCTCTAGCAAGACAGCCACAGAATTGCTTTTCTAGGGAGAACTGATAACTTCTTGGGGAAGAAGAGGGTCAGCCTGTCACTAGGTTAATATCATACAGCACAGAGCCCAAATGCTGCAATGGTATAAAAAGTAATCAACTATTTGACAAAATAAGGTTCTTGCTGCTTGGATTACATCAGACAGCAAATTCTACTCTGATGACCCAAAGTCCCTTCATCTGTCTCTCAACATTTCCCTGCATGTAGCTTATCACTTTTCCTCTAAAGAGAATTTGGTGTTCTGTCAATTTCCTTATTGTTTTTGGCACTGTTTTGTGCAGATGGTATTTTAAAATAAACAAAAAATCTGAACAAAACAAACAGTGTCAACCTTTATTTGCCTCTGCCATATATTCTAAGGTTTGTAAATACTTCCAGTCATGGATTGCCATATATTCTAAGGTTTGTAAATACTTCCAGTCATGGATAACATTAGAGAAGATTTAGATCTCTGTATCATAGTTATTCAACCTTAAAACAGAGCTTTTTCATTGTTTAACACTTGGATCACGGGTAGCAAAAATTCTCCCTGACCTGATTTTTTAACCCATGTTTGATTCTTGACACATAACTCCTTTGTGAGATCTAAAATACACCAAATTAGCTCAACATAGATTAAAAAGCTTATAGGTATGACCTAAATCCAAAAAAAACTTCTGGAAGAAAACATATAGAAAACATCTCTTGACATTGGCCTTGGTAATGATGCTTTGGATATCACACCACAGCTTAGGCAATAACAGCAAAAATAAACAATAGGACTATATCAAACTAAAAATCTTCAGAACAGCAAAGGAAACAATTAAAAAATAAAAAATACTCTATGGGTTGAGAATAATTATTTGTAAGCCAAATATCTGATAAAAGGTGTTAATATTCAAATTATATAAGAAACTCACACAACTCAATAATAAGTAAATAGTGGGCAAAGGATCTGAATAGATATTTTTATAGAAAAGATATAATAAATGGTTGAGAGAAATATAAAAGGACTCTCAATATCAGCAATTATGAAGGAAATGCAAATCAAAATCTCACTGAAATATTGCCTTACACCTGTTATGATGACTGTTATCAAAAAGACAAGATATAACAAGTATTGGTGAAGGTGTGAAGAAACAACAGTTCTTTTTGGTGGGAACCTGCACTGGTATGTCCCTTATTGAAAATAGTATGAAGGTTTCTCAAAAAATTAAAAATATAAGTACTAGCAATCACTCTTCTGGTCACACACCCAAATGAAATGAAATCAATATATCAAAGACATCTGCACTCTTATGCTTATTGCAAGATTATTTACCATAACTGAGATATGTAAGCAACATAAGTAACATTAACAGGTGAATAAATAAAGAAAATATGGTAGCACTGCTATTCAACATAGTACTGAAATCCTAGCCAGATCAATCAGGTAAGACGAAGAAATAAAAACATTCAGATTGGCAAAGAGAAAATTAAGATTTCTCCATTTGCTGATGGCTTGATTGCATACCTAGAAAACCCTAAAGACTTCTTCAAGAGACTTGCAGTCATGAAAAATAACTTCAGTCAAGTTTTAGGATATAAAATTAATGTAGCATTTCTAAACAATAATAACCCTAAAAACAATAACCAAAATCAGAGTTTAATCCCATTTACAGTAGCCAGACACAAAATAATACCTAGGATTACATTTAATCAAAGAAGTGTAAGAATTCTACAAAGAAAACTACAAAATACTGGGAAAAAAAACATATTCCAGCTACGTGGAAGGCTGAGGCAGAAGGACTGCATGAGTGCAGCAAGTCGAGACTGTGGTGGTTGAGCATGAGTGACAGAGTGAGAATCCAACCAAAAAAGAAAAATAGATGACACAAACAAATGAAATAATATCATATAGATCAGAAGAATCAATATCACTGAAATGACTCTACTGCCCAAAGCATTCTATATAAACAATACAATCCCTATCAAAATAACTACATCATTTTTCACAGAACTGTAAGAAACAATCTTAAAGTTTATATGGAACACAAAAGAGCCCAAATAGCCATAGCAACTTAAGTAAAAAAAAAAAAAAAAAGGAAATATTACACTGCCTGACTTCAAATTATAATATAAGGCTGTAGTAACTAAAACAGCATGACACTTGTACACAAATAGACGGAACAAGGGAACAGAGTTAAGAACCAAGAAATAAAAACACACACCTACAACCAATTTATCTTCAACAAAGCCTTCAAAAATAATCAATGAGAAAGGACACCTCATTCAGTAAATGGTCCTGGGAAAATTAGCTAGCCATATACAGAAGAATGAAACTAGACCCTTGCCTCTGACAATGTATGAAAATTAACTCAAAATAGATTAATGACTTACATATAAGACATGAAATTATAAAAATCCTATAAGAAATCCTCAAAAAATTATTCTAGACTGTGGTCTGAGCAAAGAATATATGATGAAGACTCCAAAAGCAAACATAACAAAACAAAAATGGACAAGTAGGACTTAATTAAACTTAATTTCTACATAGCAAAATAAATAATCAACAGAGTAAACAAAAAAGTTAAGAAACGGAGAAAATACTTGCAAATTATGCCTCAGACAAAGAAGTAATATCCATGTACAGGGAACTAAAAAAAAAACACAGTATAAAAATAATAAGTGGGCAAAGGACACTCAACAACTTAAACAGGCCCACAATTACAGACCAGAGACAAAGTAAAAGAAGTAAAGACAGTTGGGCAGGAAAAAAAAGCTGCAGGAGAAGAGCATGTCCGCACAAAGAGACTACCTTACATTTGAGCAGATGTTAATACTGTCACTGCCTTGATGGAGAACAAGAAGGCTTAGTGGCAGTGATTGCACATGACTTGAATTCTTTCCAGCTGGATGTCTTCTTGCCTGCCCTGTGTCATAAGATGGGTGTTTCTACTGCATTAACAAGGGGATGGCAGACTAGGACATCTAGCCGACAGGAAAATCTGCTCCAGTCTTACTTTCATACAGGTTAACCACAAAGACAAAGAAGTTCTGGCTCAGCTAGTGAAAGCTATCAGGATAAACTACAGGGGCAGACATGATGAGATTCACCTTCTCTGGGAAGAAAATATTCTGGGTTCAAGAAGTTGTGACTCACATAATCAAGCTGTAAAGGCAAAAGCAAAGGGAATTGCCAATAAACTGAGTTAAATGTACAATATTGAGTTTCAAATACATAAATATACTCCTTTAAAAATATGATATCTATGTATATGACAATACTATTTGGTCATAAGAAAAGAAGGAAATCCTACCATTTGCACAACATCGATAAACATGGAGAACATTATGGTGGGTGAAATGAGTCAGACAGAAAGAAAAGTCCTGCATGATCTCAGTTATGTGAAGAATCTAAAATAGCCAAATACAGATTCAGGTAGTAGATGGTGGTTACCAGAGTTTGGGTGGTGGGGAAAATAGGAAAATGTTGGTAAAAGGGTACAAAGTTGGGGTCATTTAAGATAAATAAATCTAAAGATCATAAGTACAGCGTGATGACTATAGTTAATGCTGTTTCATCCACTAGAGATTTGCTAAGAAAGTAGATTACATGTGCTGTCTTCATGTACATACACAAAGTGGGATATACTTTATATATATTTATTTGCTTGCTGCAGTAGTCATTTCACTAAATGTATATCAAAACATCATGTTGTACACCTTAGATATATATAATTTTTTGATAAAATTACAAAAATAAGCTATGCCACTGAGAATGATGAATTACACATATCACAATGAGAGAGTTTATTTTTGGTAACATGTAGGGGAGGGAAAATGTTGCTTCTGTCTTTTGAGGGTTTGATAACTGCATCTATGAGATAAACCCAGAACAAATAGATTAACAGGAGAAAAGGTGTACACATATATTATGTGCACATGGTCATCACAGGAAAGAGAGTGAACAACCCCACACCCAGTGGAATCTAGAAGCTTCTCTAGATAGGTAGGTAGGCAACTTAGGAGAAAATAATTGATCTTGGGGAAGATAAATAAGCCTCCCTCAAAAACAGGGAATAGACTGTGACCAATTCTGTCTGGGACTTGTGTCAACACCTGGTTTTCTCTTCTATGATCTGAATTAATCTCCTCTGGTTGCTGAGATAACCAGGGTGTTTCTTCTGTAGGATACCTCTAGGCAAGCAAAGGAAATTCAGAGAAAGGCCCTGTCTGTATGTGTTGTTCCCCAAGTACCTTCAGCTTAAGTAATCATCAAGCAAAAGCAGCATATGCTGGGGTGATATTTCCTGAACTCTTTCAATAAAATGAGAACACACTGGACAGTCAAGAAAGCAATTATGATAAAAGTCGAATGGACGCTGTTTAATGGGAACATTCTAGGACTTAACAACTCAAAGGGCATCTGAGAGCCATGAAGAAGCTTCTTAGAAATGCAGACCCTTGGGTCCCACTTTAGACACACTGATCAAAATCTGTAGTTTGCCAAAATTCCCAAGTGATATGAGTGTGTGTGTGTGTGTATATATATATATATATAAACTTGAGAAATACTATTCTAGAAACTATTCTGGATTTTAGTTATTTTTTAAATCCAAGCCTTAAAAACAGCATTTCAATTTAAATGAGTATTAGTAATAACATTGTAAGAAAATTGGGTTTATAGAAAATTTAAGATTAAAATTTAAGACCTTTCTCAAGGTCAACGAGTGAGAAAATTAGAATGGTATGTGAAAGAGACTTTTTCAGGATTATGTGAACCCAGGTATACCTGATTCCAAAATCTGCACAAAGAACCTGTTCTTTATTGTTTTGGAATTCAGTAACCTCTGTTAAATCTGATCTTAGGGTTATCAGTATTTATGAATGCCTGCAAAATATTAACCTGGAGTTTATATAACATACCTGGAAAATTGAGAAGTGTTGTACTTCCTCAGCAAACTAAAACATTGGTAAGAAAGTAATATAACGTAAAACTAATGGTACCAGAACTAAAACATTTTTCAAAGAATTTAGAATGTACATGTCTTGTATGTTTCATCTTAGGTATGTAAATATGACTCCATGCTTTATTTACTATACAAGGTAACACTAGAGACAGTAGTGTTTCTAAAATACCATGCTAAGGTCTAAGATAGAATAAAAAAAAAAGATCCCAATAATTACACTGAATAAGTACACAGAGAAAAGTATGAGATTAATGCTTAGAAAAAGCAATTACTCATTTCTTTGTAAAAGTTATAAAAGTGCTTAAAAACTTACACCCTCTTACTCTATCCCGAGGTTTGAAACACTGGGAATGCTTTAAAATATAATAATGTAGTAAAATACTTCAGAAATTAGAAAAATCTATATGCATATCTAACACAACAATTATGCTGATTTTAATATACAGCAGAAAACTAGATGTGTTCTCTGCAGGAACCACTCAACATAAGAGTGGATTATAAATGCAAGAACTAAATATTACAAATGAGCAGTCAGAGGTGACCCGACAAAGGATTTTACTGAAAGGATCAGATGAGAGCTACAGTTTGAATGTGAGAGTTTTTTAATTTCCAAGAAACCTTGGGGTGGTTCATTAGGACAACAAAAATCTCTCATAAAAGACACATTTTTCTTACCTATAAACTATTTCCCATTTTTTAAAAAGCCAGAGGTAGTCATAAAAATGCACAGAAATAGTGAGCTAAAGGGGATTCAGTACAGATTTAATGATACTCAATTTCTTTTGAAAGGAAAATGATAAATCTTTAGTTCTAAGCATCTATCTTTCAGACATTTCTTTGTTTGTTTATGAAATCTGGCAAAAACTTTAATCTTCTCACAATAAAGAATGGTTTCATCTTTGTATGTCTTATGTAAATAACAAATTTTCATTCTTTTTGGTTTTTGATGATAAATGGCAAGATGTTTTCTTTTTGATGAATAATCTTTACCAGTGACTTCTATTTCAAAGTCATTTATAAGAATCCATTGAAACAGATGAATATATAATCCATTGAACTTGCTTTCAGGGACATCTGTGAGAAACATCCTTGTGTCACATTAATAACATGATGCTATTTAGACATTTGATTTCATGTTAAAATGAGACTATTTTAATATCTCAGCTTGGGCTGAAAATTAAACATAGTTAAGTGCCAATATCCCTTCGATTTTAAAGTTGAAGTGCTTGACAGCTTACACAGGACTTGCCATCAGGGTGGCCCTTGGCTTTCTGGGCCTTGCAACCATCACTCAGACTTAAGGCATATGTGGCAGCACTGGGCAAGACAGAATGTCAGGTGGATTCATGGTAGATGAGGATTTCTTAAGAATGACTGCCCAGTTCTCCCTTATGCTTCAGAACGGAAGCAGGTGCAGTGATATTCTTCAACTAAGTGGTAGGCCTTCCACGCATCCACTTAGAATGCTTCTCATGTGTTGTCTGGAGTGTGAAGGATGGAAAGAATGCATATATACCTCTTACCTGGGAATGTCTAAAGGAGGAGAGGTGACTGAGACTGAAAGGCATGTCCACTGATCATCATGAGACCACCATGGACCTCACTGATTGGGCCCAAAGATGCACCTCATGAAGAAGTTATAGGCCTTCCAGAATTATGTGCTAGCAGTGCAGCAATGGGCCAAGATGCCATAGTGCAGCTGCAATAGAGAAAGCCTGTAATAATCACAAGGCACCAAGTGAGAAATTCACGAGCCTCAAATCCATGTCCTTGAGGGATTGTGGGTAAGTGTTCTTGAGAGGATTTGTGGAGAGCGAGGGGTCAGAACATTTGGGCTCAGGGAAAGGGGAATGAGATCATCAGGACATGGCAACTGCATTCCTTTATGAGTCAGTTTCTTTGTGGGCCCTTTCAGCCAGCTGGCATCCATAGGCACGAATGACCCAAGAGAAGCTCAGACAGAAAGCTTCTCATTTCACAATGTCTAGGATTTTATCTATAGAACAAGGACAGTCTTGTGACAAGGGTCGTGTTATCCAGGAGTGGTAAGCAGCAACCAGCTACAAGTAAGTAAGCCAAAAGGCAAACTGACTTGTGATTGCTGTTGTAGGCCTATTTGTATTTTATATAATTTTTCTCTTAATCACTTATATAAAACTTTCTTGGGGATGGATTCAAACAGACCCTCTTCAAGAGTTCTGCTTGGGGACCTCAATCAAAAAAATCTGTATGGAGTATAGGGAGAAGGAATAAGGGTAAGTTGGGAGAGGCATATGCTAAAAATTTTTAGGCCGTTTAGTACAGACTCATTCAAAGTGGTATTGCAATGTCAAACCACTGAGAAAGACCTCCATGAGCCTCCTTCAAAAATATGCTTTTGGTGGTATCATTTAATATAAGAAATAAAATTATAAGACAATAAAGCAAAAAGAAAATCATTTCTGGTTAAAATCACTAGACTTGAATGACAATCAAATTTTATGTATTGACAGTCATGGAGGTAGGTGAGAAAGGAGCAAGTAAGTTTCCTAGACAAGTGTTAATTCTACTAACGTTCATTTAAAAAGTCACTAAAAGCATTTTATCATGTATTCTAATTTATTCCAAAAGGAAGTAGACATTTAAATATTTCCCAGACAAGATCTGGGTTTGGAACATTTTTCCCCATTCAGAAAGTACATCTTTCACTCCAGGAAAGAATTCAAAGAGAAAAGGAAGTTAAATGAGGGCTATGTTACGGTGCATGAGTATGAAGTGTCAAGGGAAAGAGAGGATGCGTCTGAGTAGCTTAAATATTCAACCCCAAGAGAAAGAACCACTGTTCTGACATCTTTCAAAATCAGATACCAGCACAGATTAACTGAATCAGCTAAGTGGATTATTTCTTTCATCTTCCAGGTTGCACTGCCTTTGTGACAAGGCGGATTCAGAGTCAATCCAGTACAAGTACAAAGGAAAGGTGTGGAAACCAGAGACGTGGTGAAGAAGCCAAAGGTGAGAAGATTTTTTCTGTTGTACTCTTTCTGTTTAGGCCTTGAAATCCAATCACTTAATTATACACATAAAGAACAGAACATGATTAATCTCACTACTCAGAGGACTCAAATCACATCATTTTCATGAAACATTAATATATGATCAACCACTTGATGAGACTTCATCTCTACAATAAATTTAAATATATATATATATATATATATATATATGATCAACCAATCATGCTTTATACAGTATTTTATCTACTTCTTTTTTCTTAACAGACATGTGAAGTTTTTTATATGCCAGGCAATTGTCTAAGCACTTTATAAATGTTAACTAACTTAAATGATTCATAATTTGCTACCTGTCAAAACCAAATTCTAAGGGATATTTTCCTGAATACCTCTTTCATTTTATTTTTTGTTTTAATACATATTTTTTATTTTAAAATTGTGGGGTACAGTTAAGGGTTAGGTATACAAATATGCACTGTGCAGGTACCCTTGTTGATGAGGTATGCCCCCCTTTCCCAAGACAGTTATTGACTACTGTTAATCCCACCTCCCTTTCCCTCCCTGCCCCCCACTATAGTTTCCATCCACTGTCGATCCTTTTCTTATATATGATGAGAGTTGTTCAAGGTCCACTTATGGGTGAGAACA
>NW_006954548.1:0-793 GCF_000164805.1 Carlito syrichta
CCATTCGTCCACAGGGCATATGTACACCCTCACTCACTCATTCTGGAAGAATTTAGATACCCTATTTAACCTCATGTGCTCATTTTTGGTACATGGGAAGAAACCAGAATACCCAGAGTAAACCCATGTAGACATTGGAAGAATGTGCAACCTCCACACAGACTGTGACCCCAGGTTGGAATTGATTTTTTTTTCTTCTCAACAACATGATAACAAAATGAAAAAAAAGATGTTATTCGAGGACCTGATCTATAATGCTTTCAGTTTTGGCAGGCATTGATGTGTATGCTATCAAAATCCAAATCACCGGCTCAGCTGACATTTCTCAAATACACAAAAGCATCCACCTCAACTGTTTTCATTTCAAATCGTTACCTGGGCTCAAAATCTAGGCAGTGCTCAAAATTGACCATTCTTGCAATGATAGAATTTATTTCCATTCAGATCATGTCCTAGTTAACCCCTTTGTGGTACGTGGAGATGTAAGTTTATTTTTCAAATATCTTAATAATTACTTAACTCTTCTTTGCTTTCTAAGGAATTAGAATCTCAGGATTTGCTTTGATCATGGGAAGTAAGCTAGCATAGTTAAAGGTGGGATTGTGCTTATTCAAAAACAAATATTTATGATGACCTTTTTCAAATTACCCATTTATTTGATAGACCTTTATTACCTATTAACTATAAATATTTTGGGGCCAGAGATAAATTATGCAAATTGGAAACTAGAGAGAATAGTATCTTTTCAAGGAGTATATTTATATTGCAAAACAAATCTTGGAGTTTATATAAG
>NW_006954549.1:0-3200 GCF_000164805.1 Carlito syrichta
CACATAACATCAATAAGGTACCTGATCTTAAACCGGGTGAAGTGTTGGACCAAAGGAAGGCCCAAACATTACCTATACCTAATCCTGAATTGTACCCCACATCTTTAAAATAAAATAATAAAAATGAAAAATAAAAGAAACTGATTGCAATGATAAAAAGAATGTTAATATGACTAACATATACAGCTTACAACTTGCCAGGTACTGTAATAGACATTTCCACACTTTTTAAAGCTCATGACAACATCATGGAGAATGTGTTGTTACTGTTTCTCTTTTATAATGAAGAGGTTGAGATGCAAAGAGCTGCATAAATTCTCCAAATTTCCCTGCCAGGAAGTGTCAACACTATAGTTTGAAATGGACTCCAGTGGTACATTCCAGAACCCACCTGCTTTAGCAAAAGGATGAAAGAGAACATCATCTCAAACCATAACATTGTATAATGAATTTGTGTATGAACCAAGTATAGAACATATCTCTGTGTGTTGGGTTGAGAGAGGGAGGTTGCTGAAAAACAGGAGACCAGAGGCAACAATCATTTATTGAGCTCCTACTATGGCACAAGTTTCAGATTCTATAGCATAATCGGTTTCCATTTCTTTTGGAATTTTTTGTGACTGGAATCGGTACATGAAAGATTTCCTGGCAATCAAATTGGCCCAGTTAGAAATAATCTCTTTATTGAGAAAATTGACTTTGAAAAATATGTGTATGGTAGTACTGCATATAATTACAGAAAACTTTGTGCTGAATATAATTTCAAACTGTAAAATATCTTGTTTTGTTACTCATGTAACAGCAGCTCAAAGTGGCTCAGAGTTGTACTGTTCTTATATTGTTCAAGACTTTCTCTTCATAAGTCAATAAACTCTTGGGATTTCCTTCAATTTTTCTCTCTTAAAATCTTGCCTCACTATTGTGACTTGTTGACTCTAACTTTGTTGTCTACTGCCTGTCACATGAAAAAAATTACGACTTAATCTCCAATTGAATATTATACTATACAGGTTAATTCAAAAGTTCATTCAAAGTGCTATCTTCTAATCTAATAAAATATGTATTTTTATTTTTATAAGTAAACTTACTTAAACTTATAAATATACTTATTTCCAGTGCTTTGAAACTTTTCTTGTGATTTCCCTAAAAAGAATGCTAGAATCTTTTATAACTCATAGAATTTGTAATGAATTTAGGTAAATTTCACAATAGTTAAATTAACTGAAAATAGTTGTTTGAAGACTATTAAATGCACTAAAATTTTAAAAAGTAAAAGAATATTACCTTTTGAGTTTTTAAAAAAATTAAACCACTGCTCATTTCTCAGTTTAGTTTGAAAGGTTAGTCCAAAGTTACACTATGATGATATGATGATAGTTCAATCTCCAGAAGAAATAGACAACAGATGACATTTATTCCCTTTATAATACTCTACTGCCCCTAAGTTATCTTCCCATTAGTAAATATGTTTTATATCACCTAACTCTGAAATACATGATTGCTAATATATACATGAACATTTGGGGTATATTAATAAAACAAAACAAGAGATCCATTTCCCAGGCTGTATTTTATTGTTTATTCTAAAATACCATATTTTCTTTATAATGAACATGATGCGTGTTTATTATAAAATATTTAGAAAGCAAGAAAGAACTATAAGAAAGACATACATGATTTTTAATGCAACCAGCTGTGATAACTTTAGTTGCAGTTAACAATTGAATAATTTTTATATGACTATATAAAGTACATTCTATTCAGAATATGTTTATAGCTTTGTATATAATCCAATATAGTGTCATTTGTGTTGGCATGTTTCTATGAAATATTATTCAATACTATGTTTTTAGTATTCTCACAATATTAAACTATATGACTATCAAAAATTTCAGATAACTTGTAATAGATTTTTCCATTTTAACATGGCTACAAAGTGTTTCATTTAATCAATAATATTTATTTTGATAAATTTCTCAGGGATGAGTGCATTATATGTTGACCATACATGTTGATTTTCCTAAGAAATGGAGTTCCAAAGGGAATAATATGTGTTTTTTATATAAAGTTTTACAGTGTGTTCAGATATTCATATATGAGAATACACCACAAACAACATGTAACCTACTTAATCTTTGTCAATCTGGTGACAAAACCCATTTCATTGTTTTTCTAATACAAAAATCAAACATTTTTCCTGTTTTATTTATATTGATTATTTTCTTTTGTGAATCTTCTATGCATTTATGTAGTCTATATTTTAATTAGGTGTCTTCATTATTTCTTGATAGCGAAAACTCGTTTAACTTATATATTAAGATCATTCATATTTCAAATTTGTTCCAAATGTAACATGCCTCTTAATTTTGCATATTTATTAAAGATATCATCACTGCTTTTAAAAAAAATTGTAAAAAGAAACTTATACACATGCATAGTTACAAAACAACAAAATAGTACCAGCTAAAAGCTGTGCTTATAGCTATAAATTCAGCTAAAATTGCCTTAGCCCCATCATCTATCTCCCTAGTTACCTATCTATATGTTAGATATTTATCTTGAAAGATATTTGAAAGGCATGGCTACCTAAAGTCATATAAGGTGGAAGACAAAAGCTCTGTTGTCTGTTCAGGACAATAACAAAAATTATTAATAATACTTCCTCAGGAAATTTATAAAAATTTTAACTTATTTAATATGAAAACTAAAATGTATTTACTTAGAGACAGGTCAATAGTCACTTTTACAGTTTATTTTAATGATGTGTTATTAACTTACCAGGAAAATAAATTCATATATCATATCTCAGTGCTTATTTTCCTTAATTGATTTAGTCATTACATCAAAAAGGAAGTTATTTTATTTTATCTCATTTATCTAAAAAATGGAATAAAACTTTTACAAAGAAAATGTGAGTTTTAAAATACAGTTTAATGTTTAGTTCTTTTTTACAAAGTGACATTGACTTCTTTTCTGGCAACATTGGGTATCAACCAAATATTTCCTACTTATTTTGATTTTTTTTGTAACTTATCACAACAGCAAATACATAAAACTGAGAAAAGTTTAATCAGTACACAGATTGAATTAAATTTTTAGGCAACTTAATGATATAAAATTATTATATTTGGAAAAGTATGAAAACTATAGATTTTGCAAATAGTTTCATAGTTTTCAAAATATGTATATAACTGTTACAC
>NW_006954550.1:0-13630 GCF_000164805.1 Carlito syrichta
AAACCTTACTATGTAAAATTAGAAATTTTTCTTCCTTTATCGACACCTTTTAAACAAGAGAAAGACCATTTACAAATCAGGAATTGATATTACAAACCACAAAGCCAGTAAATAGTGTAAATAAAAATTACAATACATTATTTTAAAATATTTTAAACATCTGAAAAAAAAGGGCTACTGATATGACAAGGAAGGCATCTCACAAAAAAGAAAATAGACACAATGAATAAAAATAAAATATGCAATTAGTGATCAAATTAATGCATAGCAAGGTCGAAATTAGGTTCTAATTTTACCTACTCAAAAAGTCAATATTGGGCCATTGCTTTGCTAAGCACTGGTAAGGCCATTTTTTTTTAAGCTTTGACCCCCTCCCATCCCTGGGAGAGGTAAATTTCTCTCACTGTCTCTAATTTACTTTCTAAATAAAGTGTACTTCCAGTCCAAAAAAAAAAAAAAAGACGTCATTGTTAAAATACCTGACAATACCAAGTGTTCAAGAATATGTAGAATATTAGAATATTTTATGTGCTGTCTGTAGAAATGTATATTGGTACCATCATTTTGAAAAACAATTTGTTGCTGGGCACAATGACCCATGCCTATAATCCCAACCCTTTGGGAAGCACAGAAGAGAGGATTGCCTGAGCCAGGGATTTGAGAGCAGTCTGGGAAACTTGCCACAAACTTGTCTCTATAATAAAAAATTTTAAAAAAAGAAATAAAGGAAAGAAAAACAATTTGTTGTCTTCGGAAGCTGCAAGTCACAGAT
This sequence comes from Carlito syrichta, assembly GCF_000164805.1. Taxonomy (NCBI): domain Eukaryota; kingdom Metazoa; phylum Chordata; class Mammalia; order Primates; family Tarsiidae; genus Carlito; species Carlito syrichta. Next base: position 773 of record NW_006954550.1, read on the forward strand.
CTCAAAATCTACTAATTCCATTCAAGGTGCATTCCCAAGAGAACTTCTTGCACATCTTGATCAGGCTTATACTACACCAGGAAAGCTACCCACTTGCCTGTCTAAAATTCTCTACTTTCAATATTCCAAAATGCATCTGGCCTAGTATTTATTAAAAACTATTGTGCTCCTGTATTTTTCCTAGTTATATTCCCTATCATGATATGGATATCATTGTGTAACTGTCTTTTTTATCTTAATATCTTTTCCACCTTTTTTTAGAGTTACACCATGAAATCATTCTCTCTCTTTTACCAACAGTTTACTTCTGTTGGAGTGCAAGAAATTTCTATCTTTAATTTCCTATTATTAGACATTGTCCTGTTTTTACTTTTTCCTCAAATTTTCTTCATTTAATGAAACATTTTTGGCAGATACATTCCTAGATGTAAAATTTCTGGGTTACAAAAAGTTCTCTGTGTTATAAATTTTATTTATATAGTATTTTTCCCTTCAAAATATATTAGCAGTAATTTCAGCTCTCAGTAGGCTCAAACAATTATATTTCTGCATCAAGCAGAGCTCTTCCATCCTGAAGATTTTTATTCCAATCTTCTACTCAGCTATAAAGGCTCAATTTTCTCCCATATTCTTTCCTCCAGTTCGAACTTCTAATCTTTTCAATTCTCTGCCCATTCTCTCATTTTCTTTCTGTTTTGCTATTTCTCCCTTATTTTTCTACATTTATATATTTTCTCTTGCTCAAGAAAAGCACATGGCTTTGAAGGGACGCATCACATTCAGACCATTTCTTTCTGGTCTTCAAGTCAGTTACAGCAGTGAACTTGGAGCTGACTGTGCTCTGAAGTTTTTTTGAGAGTACCTTTGCTCTTTCACTAGGGTGTATGGTCCATAAAAGCTGTGGCAAGTTCTTTGTGTGTGTGTGTGTGTGTGTGTGTGTGTGTGTGTGTGTGTGTGTGTGTCTACAGCACCTGGAACCAAGTAGGGTATCAACAAATGCCTGTGAAACGTTGGGATCAGTCAGACTATATAACAGTGAAGAACTATATATAATCAATAAATTCTATATTTGTAACCACTACTGCCTTTGGAAATAGAATGGTTGACTCAGATGGACAAATTTTTCCATTTCACCATGGATATGTTTTGAGAAAAAAATCATTTACAGACAAAATACACCAAAGAAAGCATCATTTTATATTTGTTCCTATTATCTTTCAAGCTATGACAAAATAAATATTATATTATTAGTAAACACCTGAGAAAATTATTTTTTCTCAGGCACTCTATAAACATTAACTTTTACTATGGAATATATTCATGAAAGCTACTTTGTAAAATGAGAGCCTAATGCAGTTAGATAACTTGCTGAAAGTCATTCATATAGAAAGTCACAGAATTGCTCTGCAGTTCAGTAGGTCATTGGAGCCTGAGACCTTAGCATCTTGTTATTACACACACACACACACACAAAAGCTGTAAGATTTTAAATTTAGCAACTCTACTGTAGAAGACAAAGCTGGGAAAGTGAAACACCGCGTTAAAAACTGAGCAACTGCTTCAGCCTACTCCCCAATAACATCTTCTTTAATGGTCCATTGGGCATGCTGACAAGCATTGCTGGATGGCAGAAAAGGATCCAGTCTCTTCTCCAGGACTAGCAAAGGGGTTTGGTGCAATAATGAACTTCCCATAAAACAGGGTCCCCCAAGATAGCTTTCTCTCCACAAGCACAGTAGAACCTCTTCTTCTCAGCCCCTATAGCAAACTATTTGACTCCAGATAGCTTTATCTCAGATGATAGAATTTTATGCTAATCTCGTTAATTTCATGTTCTGATGTGTTTTGCCTCTAAGGTTTAGGTTCCTACCCACATTCCTGCCAATTCCTTTGGGTGGCCCCAGAGACCAGAAGAGTTTAAAAACTCAAAAGAAGGTGACTTCTAAATTCCAGATAGTTGGTGCCACCTGATGTGAGAAGGACATAATGTAGCAGCAGTCTCCAGTGGGCTTGTGACAGACTTGGGATTTTGCAGACAGGCAGGATCAGATAGAAGTTTTCAGCTCTGAACTCAGTACATTCAGTGTCCTGGATGTTCCTCTCCTGTCCTTACCATTGAGACCTCTCATGGGATAGCCAAGAGGTTCATTGTGACCAGGTTTCCATGCCTTGTGGTCTTCTCTGAAAATGCTGGGGAAGCGATCATTTTCCCAGAGTACAAAATACCTTGAGAGGAAGCATAGACTCGCCTGCTCTGTACCTGATGCCTGTGACTCATGATGAGCCTCTTGTAATGAATGATGTGACAACACTTCAGTGTTGGCTCAAATGTAATGAAATTTTGCTTTAAAATTGTTTGGGCTTTTTAAAATTTTATTTTAGTTTTGCCCTTTCATTAAAATTGTACGCCTTGTGAAATTTTTGTTCCCTGTGCTTCTACAGTTGCTGTTGGGTAAGGGCAGGAGTTGGGTGGCCATTTCTTGGTTCCTGGACCAGCGGGGACCATGATTCTTGGCTTTGCTCATTGCAGGGCTAAATGGTGTGTACCATGCAGAGGGGTTGTGGGAAAGTCGGCCAGGGGTCTTGCAAGCCAGTCACTCTCAGCCTCTGGGTCTCTGGATAACCAGCGGACATGCAACATCCCTGGGAACTTAGTCCAGGAAATGTGCATGTTCCATCACCTGGCACTTCTTCCCTCTGAAGAAGGTTTATGCCATTCTATCTATGACCTTGATAGATTCACTCATGAACTCTGAACGTTTTCTCCTAAACTCTAAGATTTTCTACATAGACTCATGTTCTGCTATTATGGACAGTTTTATTTCATTTCCAATTTATACGACATTTAGTTCCTTTACTTGGTTTATGGCACTGGCAAACAAATCCAGTACCTTGATGAACAGAAAACAGGTGCACTTCTCTTTGTTTCTGATTTTATGGAAAAAGCATTGTATCTGTCACCATGACATAAGATATTATGTATGTTTTTGTAAATACATCCCATCTGGTAGGGAAAATTTCCTTTTATTCTCAAGTTGTTGAGAGTTGTGCTTTTATTTTAAATTATGAATGTCTGTTAGATTTTTAAAATTATTTTATTATTTTTTTTTTAGTTGGAGTCTCACTCTGTCACCCAGACTGGAGTGCAGTGGCCACTCCCGGCCACCGCAGCCTCGACCTGCTAGGCTCAGGTGATCCTTCCACTTCAGCCTTCCAAGTAGCTGGAATTACAGGCATGCGCTACCACACCAGCTGATTTCTTTTTTTTTTATTGTAGAGGTCTCACTGCCCAGGCGGGTCTCGAACCCACAGGCTCAGGCAATCCACTCACCTCAGCCTCCCAATGGCACAGGATTACAGGCTGAACAGAAGCTTTTTTTGTGCATCATTTGATAGGATCACATGTTGTTTTACACCTAGGATATCAACAGAGTGAATGATATTGATTGGTTTTCAAGGAATGAAGTAGCCTTACATTGGGAATAAATCTTATCTGGGCATGATATTATTCCTGAACATATATTTTTGACTTGTATTTGCTAGTATTTTGGTGAGGATTTCTGCATTATGTTTAGGTAGAATATTGGCCAGTAGTTTTCTCTTAGTGTACCATATTTGCCTGAAAAAGACTGACTTCATAAGCTGGGAAGTATTCCATACTCATTCATTTTCTAAGATACATTTTATGTAATTCATCATATTTCTTCTTAAACTTTTGGCAAAAATTAAACAGTGAAATTGTAAGAACATCTAGATTTGTTTTTTGGAAGTTTTTTAAAATCATAAATTCATTATCTTTAATAGTTACAAGAATATATAAATAATACAAGATAAGCTGGATACATTATGATTTTGAAGAATTGATCCATTTCATCAATTTTTTGATTCTCCAGTACACGGTTGTTTTAGATAATTTAAAAAAAGTGATAACTGGGACAGGCTCAGTGGTTGATGTCTGTAATTCCAGAACTTTGCGAGGTCATAATGAGATAATTACTTGAGCCCAGGAGTTCAAGACCAGCCTGGGCAGCATAGCAAGATCTCATCTCTCATTAAAACAAAAAGAAAAATTATTGTGAGTTGGTTGACAAAATAAAGATAGTGCTGGATGACATCAGTTTGCCCCTTCAGACTCACTTACCACTCTGTAGCCTGTTCTGTGATCCAAGAAGTGATGAGTTACTTTTGCCCCCATGCTTCTGCTTCAGTTTAGGCACTGAAAGACACCAGTCATTCAGAAATAAGGAGAAGGAATGGAAGATTCACTCCCTTGCTTTTTCCCAGCTGGCTCTCAGGGTTGTAAATAACTTTATCTAAAGTCAAATATTCTGTGGTGTGGCCATTTCTTCCAGCACTTTCTTGATTTCACTAACACAGCACTCATTCTCTTGGCACTGCTTGACTTATGGGTGGTAATATGTCTTCTGGTGCCAGCTCTGGAGTGCTTCCCACCCTTTGTTGGTTTTCTTTCATCTGCCCATATGTACCTATTGTAAGTAGTCATTCACTTTTTTTATTAAGTTCTTCTCAACTATTCCTGTAGTGTGTGTATCTGTTTTATGCAGCGATATGGATTAATATATGTTCCACTGACAAGAATAAATCACTCCAAAGTATTCAGTAAGGCAAAATATTTTATCCTCAGGTGTTTTTGGATTTGGACATAGAAAAATGTTGCAGCAGCAGACCAAAAATTACATTGAGCTTCTGCCCAGCAAAAGAAAAATGAGGAGAATAGGACATCATGGAAGTTGTATAAACATGTTTCCTATATAAAATACTGTTGAGAAGTTTAGGATTGTGGGAATAGGAAAATGAAATTGTGGGAAGGAAAACGTCATTGCATGGAATTAGCTGGAAGGTGAAAGTTGAAGGTAATGAACACATGCAGTGCTTGTGCTACATTTTTAAATTTTTATTTGAAAATAGTTAAAAACACACAAAAAATGCAAGAATAAGCTACAGAAATGCAGCACACCTTTTATTCATATTCCCCAAATTTAATAATACACCACACATTTGACTCCCTTTGTCTCGCTAAAGGGTTTGAGAATAGACTGTACAATTTATTGGCAGTATGTCTTAATATTTAGTGTATATTTTCTAACAGCAGGGATTTTTTTTCTTTTTTCTTTTTTCTTTTTTGGAGTCAGAGTCTCACTCTGTCATTTAGGATAGAGTGCAGAGGCACACTCACGGCCACTGTCGCCTTGACCTGCTGGGCTCAGTGATCCTTCTGCCTCAGCCTTCCAAGTAGCTGGAATCACAGGCATGTGCCACCACTCCCAGCTAATTTTTTGATATATTGTAGAGACGAGGTCTTGCCATGCTGCTCAGGCTGGTCTCAAACCCTTGCGCTCAGGCAATCCTCTTGCCTCCATCGCGCAAAGTGCTGGGATTCCAGGTTTGAGCCGCCATGTCTGTCAGGGATATTTTCGTACACAGGAACAGTACAGGTACCAAATTTAAGAAATTTAATCTTACTAAAATACTTATGTAATGTAAATTCCATACTCTAATTTCACCAGTCTTTCTAATAATGCCCTTTATATTATTTAGAATCTTCCAATTCCTGTTTCAGTTCAGAATCAAGTGTTACATTTAGTTGTCATATATATTTATTGGTTAATATGGACAGTTTCTCATTCTTTGGTGACCTTAACATTTTGAAGAAAATTGGCCAAGTCTTTCATTGAATAGTCCTCATTTTGAGTTTTTCTAATATGCCCTCATGATTGGATTCAGAATATGCCTCACCAGCTGGAATGCTACAAAGTTAGTGTTGTGTAAGTTCATGGCATCACATTTTTATTTTTTTATTTTTTTGAGTTGGAATCTCACTCTGTTGCCCCGACTGGAGTGCAGTGGCCGCTCCCGGCCACCGCAGCCTCGACCCGCTGGGCTCCGGCGATCCTTCTGCCTCAGCCTTCCGAGTAGCTGGAATTACAGGCATGCACTACCACGCCCGGCTGATTTTTTTTTTTTTTAATTTATTGTAGAGATGAGGTCTCGCTGCCTAGGCGGGTCTCGAACCCGCGGGCTCACGCAATCCACTCACCTCGGCCTCCCAAAGGCGCGGGATTACAGGCTGGGCCACCGAGCCCGGCTGCATCACATTTTAAAGTATAATATATCTCACTGCTCAGTGGTGATAATTTGAATCACACTAGAAAGGAGTTTCCATGTCTCTACAGAAGAGCTACTATTTCCCCCCTGTCAACTAATAACCCAAGAGGAAAAAAAATTGAAATCATTCTACAGTGCCAAGTGTGACCAGACTGTTTCAGGCTTCAGGCTTGTGTGGCAGTTTCTATCTTTGGCTCACACCACCACTGGACCTACCTCAACAGCCCTGGACTCTGAGCAGCCCTCAAAACTAGGTAAGCTTCAGTGACCTTGAGTTTCTGGCATGTGCCAGTTCCATGGCAAACACAGCAGCCTAAGGCTTAAGGATATCAGGCAGCCTTCCTAGAGTCTCTGAACAGGCTGACTCTTGAATTTCAAGGCAGCCTGTAACACTAGAACATGAACCTGCATGTTTAAATATGTAGACATTGATGTATGACAACAAAAAACAAAAACAAGGAAATATGACATCAAAAGACAAAATAAAGGCAAGTGACAAACTCTAAAGAATGGAGGTATATGAGCTGTTTCACAAAGAATTTCAAGGAAGCTAATCAAATGTCAGGAAAATAAAGAAAAATAATTCAATGAAATGAGGTAAACAATAATTGACCGGAACAAAAAATTTAATAAAGAATTGAAATTAAAAGTAAGCAGACACCTTAAAACTGAAAAAAATATAATTAAAAAATAAAAATATATAATCAATGCCACCAACTTCAGAACTGATCAAGCAGAAATAAAATTCTGTAAACTTGAAAATATTCGGAGATAAGAAGAGCTAATGAAAAGTAATAAAGTTTACAGAACTTATGAAGTAGCATCAAGAGGGCAGATACTCAAGTGATAGTAACCATGAGGAGAAAAATAAAAGGGTAGAAAACTGATTTTTAAAAATAGTAAGACAAAATTTTCTTAAGCCTGGAGAAAGGTGTGCATATACAGGTACAGAAAAGACACAGGTTTCCATAAAGATTCAACTCAAACAAGACTACTCCATGACATATTAAAATCAAACTGTCAAATATCAAGCACCAGTGAAGATTCAGAAAGTAACAAGAGAAAACAATCAATAATGTACAAGGGAATTCCAATAGGCCTAGGAGAGACTTCTCAGCAGAAATTTACTGGCCAGGACAAAGTGGGATGATATGTTCAAAGTGATAAATGGGGTAAAAAAACCCTTCCAAATAAAAATACTGTATGAAGTAAAGATGTTCATTAAAAACAAAGAAAAATGAAAACTTTCCTAGACAAACCAAACCTGAGTAAGTTCATTACCACCAGACTTGTCATGCAAGAAATGTCAAAGCGAATTCTTCCAGATAAAAGAAAATGATAGTAATGAGGAAAATGAAAATATCTGAAAGTCAAAAATTCACTGGTAAAAGTATGTATACAGTCAAATCCAGAATATTCTAGTACTGTAATGGTAGTCTATAAATTACTTTTATATTTAGTATAAAGATAAAAGATAAAACTATTAAAGATAATGATAGTTGAAATAATTGGGTAAGGGATATGCAATCGAAAAATCTATAAATAACCAAAACCATTTATATCTTAAAAAGTGGATCTCGTAGAAGTGGAGAATAGAATAGTGGTTTCCAGGAGCTGGGGTGGTTAGAGTAGAGGAGGACAATGATCAAAGGCTACAACATTTTAGCTAGATAAAAGAGTAAGAGCAAGAGATCTATTGTACAACATTGTAACTACAGTTAATGAGATATTGTGGTTACTGCTAAAAGAGTAACGTTTAAGGTATTGTCACCAGTAACATAACTATGTGAAGAAATATGTGTGCTCATTAGCTAGATTTAGTCACTTCATCTCATGTGTATATAATATATATATAAATAAATATATATGAACTTTAGATTGTACACAATAAATACATAACTTTTTTATCTGCCATTCAAAAATATTTAATAGAAAAATTGAGAGAAAAATAAATGGCTAAGGAGCATTGATGTTGTCACTGAGACCCACTGAGCTTGAACAAATTTGCTGTGAGCAACCTAGGATATGCTGGCCTGAAGACCAAGCGGCACTGGGGCCCACCGAGCGCCCACCTGTGCTTTTAACAGCATACTCTTTTTGCTTCAAAGCTTTGCCACCCAGAACTGCCAACTCAGGAAACTACCAGGCTTGGAGGAATGTATTGCCGCCAAGATAATGCCAGTTCGGTGAAAATACACAGAAAGAAAAATGATGCCCCAGGACTACTAGTGAAAGTTTAAAAAGAGTTCCTGGTCTGGTGCTTGCTGTTTTTGGTTGACAGGAAAATAACCCTGCTGCGAAAGAGAAGGGACTGTGCTTACTGGACCACCACTGAAAAACACTGTATTGGGTGCTGAGCACTCACTTCCACCAAGAACCACTGAATCAGGCAGAAGCAAGGCCACCAGCAAGTGCCTGGGGACGCAGCTGCAGTGCCGAGCTCAGCTCCCAAGCTCTTGGGTGAATGCATGTCAGGGGCATGAAGCTGAATGGTGACACTAAATATCAAAGACATTCATAGCATTAAAGACATCAAATATGGAATCAAATTTCTAAAATGCAAATAGAAAACAACTCAAGAACACATTGCTCCAGAGTAAAACGCACTGAAAGAAAATTTAAAATGCAAAACACAAAGAAGAAGGAACCACACAAGCAGAAAATGCACACACTGTGAATCCACACTGCATTTACAGCTGTCTGCCCAGTCCAGTCCTGCTATGCCTCAGTGGGCATCCTGCAATGAGGCACCTCCGGAATGGATGAAACAGGACCTGCATCATCCAAAATCTCATTCCCTGACTTCTAAGACAGGTTAAGTTCACAGGTGTAGGTAGCTAATGCAGGCAACCCACTGCCCATTTGGAGAATGTAGCAGGGCTGCCAGCCAGGAACACCCAGCTGGATGCCACCTCCAAGAAACAGCGAGCTGGGCTCAACTGAAACTGCGACACAGAAAACGCCAACTCAGTGCACCTCCCTCAAAACTCTCTCAAACACTTGCACAGAGCGAGTAGCCTTGCAGGCCTCAGGAAATAACTGGCTCTTTACAACACACAAGTGTAACTAAAGTGAGATTGGTTATTATGAAACCCTAAGTTACTGAAACTAAAACACAGCAGGCATGGCTTCCTGATACTGATCTTAGCTAAATTCTGACTTGCAAGAACTAAGAAAGCGCATCCACTGGTGCACTTAAAATCGAATGTTTGGCTGAACTTGACTAGTTACTCTAAGAAATCCCTGAACTGAAACTTTCTCAGAATAAAAAATCTTAAAAACAGGAATGAGAAATGTCAACAGGTTTACATTATGTTGCTATGGCAGACAGATCACAATCAAGGCTGTATTCTAGCAAGTAGGAGGTTTACAAATTCTGACAAGGCAGGCGAGGCTAACCAGGACTTACCAAACTTGCTAAATCCAGCTGGGCATGATGAAGTAAGTGGTGGGACGCATAAATTATGCTACACTCTGCATCCAAAGAAAGCATGTGGGGGGGAAGGACTAGTAGCCATGTCGCCCATCAACAAGAAATCTTAGGAACAGGCAATCTATGCAGTTGCATTGACATAGGTAATCATGCAATTCTTCCAGAAGAAACACAAAGACTTGAAAACTGGACAGTCTTAAGACCGACCTTAAAATTCCTGAATTTAAAATACAGTGAAATGCTATACATAAAAATCAAAGGCAGGCCAGGTGCAGTGGTTCAGGCCTGTAATCCCAGCACTTTCAGAGGCAGAGGCTAGAAGATTTCCTGAGTCCACATGTTCCAGACCAGCTTGGTAACTTGGGAAGACCTCATCTCAAAATTTTTTTAAAAAAATTAGCCAGGTGTGGTAGCTTGCGCCTGTGGTTCGGGCTACTTGGAAGGCTAAGGCAGAAGGATAGCCTGAGCCCAGCAGGTTGACGATGGGGTGACTGTGAGTGTGCCACTGCACTCCAGCCTGCATGATGGAGTGAGAATCTGACTCAAAACACAAACCAAAAAAAACAAAAACAAAAACAAAAAACAAAGGCAGATGTAAACATGAAAATAAAGTTAGCTAAATTTAAATTTTAAAAACTTCATAAAACACAAACGATGTGAAATAAAATTATTTAGAAAAGCACCATATACATACCAAAACAAAAACACAGGAAGCAAATGGGTAGAAAAACCAACAATTTGAAAAATAATATGACAAGATTAAGATATACATTTGAAAAACCAAATCCATTTAGAGTGAATTTGTTTTTATTAATAAGGAGATTGGGACACTCAGAAAGGCGGCTTGCTGTCTGAGGTCTCCTATCCTGCCGCCTGTCGTGGAGGTAGGGCAAACTGGCCAAAGGGAGCTGCTGGGACTGATCTGTTCGGTTTCTCCACGTCCGCCTCAGGTAACAGAACCCCGGTGAGCCGAGTGACACTTGGCCCCAAGGCGCTCTGAGTTCTGGGCAGAGTCCCTGTTGAAGGTAGAGGCGGCGCAGTTGCCATGGAGCTTGGAGAGAGTTTCCCACCCCAGTTGGCCAGTGAGTTCTCTCCTGGGACTCGGGGAAGGGAACGGCCACGCCCACAGCCTGCCTTGCTCAGGATGGGCTGAGAGGGGTCCTGGCACCGCCTATACGCAATCCCAAATCTGCCTTGGCACAGCCCGGAAGTGTTGCTCCATTGCTCAAGCCTCCGACCAGGAGGGCGCCAGCTTTTTTGCAGATTGACCAAAGCCTCAACCTGAGAATTTGTGCTCCCCAGAGCCCCTGGGCAGAGGCAAGCCAGGGATCTGAAAACCCAAGGCCACACATGTAAGAAAATTGGTAGGCGAGTGGAACACGATAGCATTTCAGAGAGAACCAGAACAAATAGTAATGCCGACAGAAAAACAGCGAGAAATAAAACTAACACTAAAGAAACCTTACAGAGAACTGACCTTGCGAAACGCAGGGATCAAGAGCGATTCAGGGATCAAGAAGTCGCCTGTGCCTGAGAAGTGAGCATTGTTGCCACGGAAATGCCATCAGCCAGGGCTCTGAATTACTGACAAGCTTAGTGACCAGGATCCTGGTCCTGGCTGCTGGGACACAGCGTGCGCTGGCATATCGTGCAGGTGTTGCCCACCAAATACCGCTTGGACACGATCCACGTAGTTAACCCAGAGAGACTAAGGACTCTGAGGAAGGAGCGGGACTTCCACCCAGAAGGCCCAGGCTTGCAGGAATGAACTGGCCCAGTTTAAATATCTCTTGTGACAAAAAAGTGCCAGATGAAGGAATAGGGGATTATGAGGGGATGCAGCTGCTCTGAGTGATTGATCACCACGAAGCCACACCCAAGGAGGTCCCGGATCACGCAGGGGGCCACGAATGGCCGGCGTGTTGGGCGCTGAGAACAAAGCAAGCCAGAGACCCGGGCTCTGCGCTGCTGGAGACGATCTAACTGGAGCGCTGGGCACTGCGACCATGACACTGGCACCGGCGGTCCCACTACAGAGAAGGTGACCGCACAGAGTGTCTGGAAATTTGTAGCGCAACCAGTGGGGACACAACCAGAAGACCATACGGTCGGCCTCTTGGCGACAGCGCCCAGGAGAACCAGCGACTCAGTGCAAGGAATATGCGGTCATGACGACCCAGAGAGTGGCGGTGCCACGAGACGCCTCCATTTGACGACACATGTGGGGATGCAACAGGGAACATGCAACTGTGCGACAAGGGAGGCGCTGCCACAGCAACATCCGGCTTTGCGCAACCAGAGGTTCTACCACCAGGAAACCTCCAGGTCGGCTCTAGTGGAAACTTCCTACAAAAAACCGCCGGCCCCTACCACCTAAGACAGGCGAAAATGCCTCCATGGATCACCTAGCGTTGATGTGGCCAGGAATGAAACACGTAGCGGGCATCGACCAAGAAAGCTCTGACTCACGACACTGACCTCGCAGGCGCGGATTGCAGTGGATTTGCCTGGCCTCGCTGGCGAAAGTGCTGATGAGAAACCACAGTTCTCAGACTGCAAAGAGAGGAAGCGCGAAGTTCCCTGGGGCTAGGGTCCCCATCCCTGGCAGTTTGCATTCAGTTTAGAAAAAGTATCCTCAGGATATTCATGCCCAGAAATATTCCACCATCCATGTCTCTTCTGTTACTCTCTGACAGAGGCATTGTCAACTTTCAGAAGTCAGACCCTACCTGCGTCCTAAAGCCAGATCTCTAAGTAGTTTCACACTGAAGGTGGATTGAGATGCCAGGTCCTCAAGCTTCAGTATCAGCTAGGCAAATGAGTTAAGGAGCACTTAGCAAGTTGGGATGGGAAAGGAGGGCCCAGAGCTTCCTTACAATTGAAGTTTTTCTCATTGTGTAGACATGAGGAGCTGTGTCTCAACATTACTGTGCTCTCCAGACCTGATGAGCAAAGCGGTTGAGGTCGTGCCACCATTTCCAGTGTTTTTCACAGACTCCTATCCCGTCTTATGTGATTCTATGCCATCAATTCTTAGTTCTTCCCTTTTGCTCTGCTTTTCTTACTACTAATGAGATTCTTCCAGTCATCTGTTTCAGGAGCAAATGATGAACAAGGCATGGGAGACTGCAGAGAAAGCAACAGACTTTGAGGTCGGGGCCAGTCTGCCTTTTCTGTTTCTTTCTGTGCTTTGAGTTCAGGACTAACTCCGTCTCTCCCCTCCCTCCATTACCCCCACACCCTCTAAAGAGCACACTCTTCCCAGGTCAGAGTTGCTGTTTTGGTATGTGAGAGTGGAA
>NW_006954551.1:0-701 GCF_000164805.1 Carlito syrichta
GAAAATTTCCTCTTATTCCTCATGTGACCACTTGTTGCACCAGATTAAATATTCGGAACAAAATGAGAATAGAAAATTTCTAGAGCATTGAATTTGAGGAATAAATAAGAGGAAATGTGGACATACTATATTTTATTGCCATCAATTATATTCTATTGACCTAATGCTCCAGGAATTTGCTTGCTTCTCTATAAAATAATCTTAAATTTTATAGCACTTACAATTCACAACCTGTGAGTTTACTTAGTCTATAAGATCCTTACAGCTCTCATGAGAGAAGGGTCTCTCTCTCTCTCTCTCTCTCTCTCTCTCTCTCTCTGTGTGTGTGTGTGTGTGTGTGTGTGTGTGTGTGTGTGTGTATTCATCCCTCTGTAACCATGGCAGGTTGGTTCCAGAACACCCTCAGACAAAAAAGTCTGCATATGCTCAAGTACATTATATTATAAACAGATTAATAATTGCACATAACCTATGCATTTCTTCCTGTATACTTGGAATAATTTCTAGATTACTTATAATGCCTAATACAATGTAAAATGTTACATTGTTATTGTGCTATTACATGGAGTGTTCTTAAAATTTTGTGTTTTGTCATTTTTCTATTTTTTTACTTGGTTTGTTTTCAAATATTTTTAGATCTGCAGATGGTTGAATCTAGCAAATGTGGGGACCCATGTATACAGAAAACTTAATATATACAT
>NW_006954552.1:0-775 GCF_000164805.1 Carlito syrichta
AACTCTTCTTTGAGATCTAAACAAAATTATGGTTCTTCGGTTGAAATTGTACATAACGATTAAAACCTTTCCTTATTCTACACATGTGGAATTGATTAATTGATTTTAGTTGGGTCAATCAAGATTAGAAGTTTTATAGTTATATACTTATGGTTATAGTTCAAAAATATAAGCAGAAAGGGGGCAGGGACCTAGCTCAGAAATTTTTATTTTTATTTTTGACTCTGTTATTCAGCCCGGTGTGCAGTTGAATGATCATTGTTCACTACTGCCTCAATTCCTGGGCACAAGCGACCCTCCCAACTCTGCCTCCCAAAATACTGGTAAACCACCATGACTAGCCTCAAGTTCTTATTAACAACTACCTCTGTCTGGGTATCCTGGCTCACACTTGTAATCCTAGCACTTTGGTAAGGCTGAGATGAGAGGATTCCTTGATGCTTGGCATTCAATACTAGCCTGGGCATAATAGCAAGACCCTATCTTTATAAATAAAAAAAAATTAGGCCTGGCATGGTGGCTCATGCCTCTAATCCCAGCTCTTTGGAAGGCCAAGGTAGGAAGATTGCTTGACTGAAGTTTGAGTGACCTTTGAATGTAGTAATTACTTGGGTTCAATTTTCCCCAGTAGAAAGAAACAAAACAATGATTGCTGTTTTTGTCCTACCAAAAATGTGAAGCTTACTTTTTCTTGTTGAGAATTGGACATTTTCCCTGTCCAGTGTCAAGTTTCTTCAAATCTCTTATTCAGCTTTTCTCCAACTCATCATCATCC
>NW_006954553.1:0-625 GCF_000164805.1 Carlito syrichta
CCGCTCAATAAATACAGCATTAAAAAAAAAAAAAAACATTACCTCGTTTAGTGAATTCTTGAATGGTCACTTATCCCTGGAGAAGTTTTTGGATAGGTGTGAACACATGGTTTTCTTCACTTCTTGGGAATGAAATCCACCATGCATACCGTATTTGGCAGAGCACTGTACCCAGGCCTTCGAGCCTAAGGATTGCTGAGTACTCAATGTAGTTCCCATTATAATGTCAAAGTTCTGGGGCTGATATCATGAATGACAATTTGACACGCTTGTTTCCCTGACATTGCTAACCTCCTTGATGTAAAAATTGCACTTTTTTTGGCAATCTACAGATTCAATGAAATAACCACTACGTGAATATCATTCTACTCAGACCTGGAAATTGCAATAAAAAATTCATATGAGCTGGGTTTGGTGGCTCAGCCTGTAATCCTGGGCCTTTGGGAAGCTGAGGTGAGTGCATTGCCTGAGTCCGTGGGTTCGAGACCCTCCTGGGCAGCAAGACCTCATTACAACAATAAATCAAAAACTGACAAGGGTGTGGTAGCACATACCTGTCATTCTGGCTCCTTGGAAGGGTGAGGCGGAAAGATCAACAGAAACTAGCAGGTCAGCACTGAGGGGG
>NW_006954554.1:0-8579 GCF_000164805.1 Carlito syrichta
CACACACACACACACACACACCCCGACATACACATACACACATACAGGCTTAACTTAGATGCTTATTAGTATTATCTGGTAGAAGTCCTGAATTTAAATAATTCTTTAATATATTCAGAAACTTTGAAAGTTTTGCATAATTACTGAACATTTTAAAGAGTATATATTTCAGTATAATATTTTCCTTCTTCCGTCACATTCATGAAAGCACCAAAAGTCTTTAAAATCTCAGTATCTTGGCTGTGCCCAGTAGCTCAGCCTGTAGTCCCAGCATTGAGAGGCTGAGGTGAGTGGATTGCCTGAGCCCATGGGTTTGAGACCAGCCTGGGCAACTTGGCGAGACCTCATCTCTACAATAAATAGAAACTTAGCCAGGCATGGTAGCATACACCTTTAGTTCCAAATACTTGAAAGGCCAGGGGGAAGAATCGCTGGAGCCCAGCAGATCAATGTTGGGGTGGCCATGAGTGTGCCACTGCACTCTAGCCTGCGTGATAGAATAAGACTCCAACTCAAAAACAAACAAACAAAAAAAACCTCAATAACTTGACAATATTTGTACCTTAGTATTTTTCAGAATAAATTATTTTTTGCTATTGATTTTATTAATACTACTTAATTAACATATATTGAAATTCATTTAAAAAATCTATACTCAGACTTCTCTTTTTTATCTTTTAGAGTAAAAGACCAAAAATCATTTAATCATTTGGGCTTTTCTTATGTGATTTAGTTTCCGTGACCCCAGTGTCTCTTTCTCCCAGGTCAGGGTTGTGGTGGGGTGTGAGTGTGTGCATGTGTGTGTGTGTGCATGTATGTGTGTGTGTGTGTGTTGTGTGTAGGGATGGATGTTCTATTCTTTTGGCCTGTGTGTATGATATATAGAGATAGTATCTCTATCCCTATCAATCTGTTAATCTAGCTAGTCTTTTTTGAAAATTATGTTAATAAATATACTCTTGAAGTAAATAAAAGAAGGGAGAAACCTGTATGTGTTAGGTAGTAAAATAGTTTAATCTTGAAATTTAAAAATGTAGAGCTGGAAATCATAGCTTTAATTTTTGCTGCATGATAGTGTAATTCTACCACTTTTGGTTTTCTGAATTATTTTTCCTAACTTTTTGTCCTTGATGAATTAAAATTATAAACACCTTTGTTTCAGGTGAAAGCTCTAAAATGTTGCATAATTAATAATGTTAGAATTTTGGATATTTTTTTTTTGACAGAGCCATTCCCTAGAAAGTAATTAAATGATTATGTTGCTGATGGCAGATGAGTTTATTTCAACTTAATAATCTAAAATCTGACATTTACTAATGTTTTCTTTAGATTTGAAAAAGTAGATATACCTGATCCCCTTGGAATTTCATTTGCTTTAGTTTGATGACAGTTGAGTGTGAACTTATATATTTATTTATGATTTTGCTGATTTAATGGAATAAAATTGTTTTGAATAAAACTTCACTGGCCAGGCTCGGTGGCTCAGCCTGTAATCCCAGCACTTTGGGTGGCCAAGGAGAGTGGAGTACCTGAGCCCACAGGTTCAAGGCCAGCCCAGGCAACTTGGCAAGAGCACGTCTCTACAATAAATAAATAAATAAATTAGACAGGCATGGTAGCACACACCTGTAGTTCTGGCTACTTGGAAGGCTGAGGTAGAAGGCTCAATGGAGCCCAGCTGGTCGATGCTGGGGTGGCCATGATTGTGCCACTGCACTCCTACCTGGGCAACAGAGTAAGACTGCAACTCAAAACAAAAAACAAACAAACAAAAAACTGAATATGCACTTTCATTTTGAAAGGGGAGAAATAATTTTCTTCTGAAAAGTCACTTTATTTTCTTTTGGAGCATAGAAAAACAGAGAAGACAAACTAGGGAATAGATGAATTCTGTTGATATAGTTGATATGGAATTTCAGGCAAAAACTTTAGAATATTTGAATAGTTTTGCTGTGCTGTTTCTATAGTTTAATAAAACTGACGTCACATGTTCTAAAATGTTTAAAAATCTTAATGTAAATTATACATTTTAAATATGTTTTGAATACTGTAAAGTTAAAAGCTAAGCTAATTCTCATTAATTAGGATTTTATTGTTTTCTTAATGTAATTTTTAGTATAGTCAAAAAATTAGACAGAAAAATTTTCTTGGGATAAAGTGTTGCCATTTTTGTTGATACAGAGAGCAGAAATGGAGATCTAATATTTTTGTGCATAATTTTATCATGACTAATGAGAATTTTATTATATCAAGTACAGTAAATGTATTCTTCCATTTTTTTATGGTGCCTGATGCTTTTTTTTTAAACAAACTTTCTATTTTGAAATAATTTTGGTTTACAGACATAAAGTTCTTTTCAGACACATTCAAAGCTATACGTTTTAAAACTGAGAATCTCAGTAAACTCAACAAATTAGCATATTTACATGCTTGTAATATATTTTTCTTCAAAGGCTAGAAAATACACAATGATGTTATTTCATGACCTAATTTTTGTTTGTTTTTGTTTTGTTTTGTTTTTGAGTTAGAGTTTCACTCCATCACACAGGCTAGACTGCAGTGACATACTCACTGCCATCCCAGCATCTCGCTGGGCTCTGGTAATCTTTCCACCTCAGCCTTCCAAGTAGCTAGAACTACAGGCGTGTGCTACCATGGCTGGCTGATTTTTTGATTTATTGTAGAGAGGAGGTCTCACCAAGTCTCCCAGTCTCTTGAACCCGTGGGCCCAGGCAATCCTCTCACCTCAGCCTCCCAAGTTGCTGGGATTACAGGCTTGAGCCACTGCTCCTGGCCTATAATCTAATTTTTAAATGCATCTCTTCCAGGTAATGGAAAAACACTTACTATGTTGTTTACTGATTAATAAACACAAATGCTAAATTAATATCATTTGAATATATTTTTAATTGTCAGGAATGAGACCAAATGGAAACTAGGATCAATTGATAGCAAAACTTAAGAATCCCTGCTTTTAAAATAAACAACAAACAAATGTCAGGATTATGAATCTGGGAAGATGCAGCCTTAAACCTTAAAGTACATAGTGCTTTCAAGTGAGCATCAGTCAATTTCTAAATATTTAGACTGCTGATTTTGTAGGCATGTGTCCTTTAACCTATCAGGTTTTGCTCTAGATGAGTGGCTCTTGATACTGTTTTTAATAGCATAACATTATATTACATGGCATGATATACAATTTATGATTTGAATCTATTCATTATTGCTACCTGAGAAAAAAGGAGGTCCTTTCTCATATGTCCCTTTTACAATGCTATAGGGAGAGGGAGTAATGCTGTGAAATCATCTGCAAGTGGAAAAATAATAAAAGTGTAAATCACTGACATTGAAAATGTTTGCAGTTTATTTTAGAGGGTTTGATGCTCTGAGAAAGAAAGCAAAGGCTTCCGCAGTAGATCTGCATATAGAATCTGTAAGTCTGAATCTGAGGGATCTGATTGACTATTTCCATCCCCCTGATGAGCATTTAGAACATGAGGACAAACAGAGCAGACTACGTGCCCTGAAGAATCGGCAAAATCTCTTCCAGGAAGAGGTAAATTTCTATCAATGCTCACTTCTTTGCTCTTGTTCTCTTAGCAAAGCAAGTTGGTGGGGAAAATACTCCTTCTCTTTGATATTCTTGTGTTTTGAGGTATAGAGGAGAAGGTACACTTCTGAACAGAGGAAACAGGCCTTGGAGGAATCTGGACGTTATTTTGTTTCTTTATCTATGAGTATTAACTTTTAAAAATGAAGTTTTTTTGGGCATGTGCTGTGGTTCAAGCCTGTAATCCTAGCACTTTGGAGACTGAGGTGAGAGGATTGCCTGAGCTCAGGGGTTCGAGACCAGTCTGGGCAATTTGGTAAGACCTTGTCTCTGATAAATAAAAAATAAGCCAGGCATACTGGTACTTGCCTGGGATTCCAGCTACTTGGAAAACTGAGGCAGAAAGATCACCTGAGCCCAGCAAGTTGAGGCTGTGGTGGTCATGAGCATGCCACTGCACTCCAGTCTGGGCAACAGAGTGAGACTCCGACCAAAAAAAAAAAAAGAAAAGAAAATGAAGTTTTTCATTTCCCTGGCAAGAGACATCTACTGTTTCCTCGGTCCTCACTCTGGCCATTTGTAAGCACTATAGTTCTCTTCATGTTGATTACATCAATACAGAATCTTAAAGTGTCTGAGTGAACACAGGCTTTAGAAAGCATCAGGGTTCTCAAATGATTCAGCAAGTTCTTGGGTCCTTTTTGGAAATGATTTAGGGTCCACGGGGAGCTTTGCCTTGGGGATGGCAGCTACCCAGGAGAGGGCCACCTGCTGAGGCTGAGCCCTGGGCACCCTACTTGGACAGAACAACTCCACTATTTTCTTTTGCATATGCTGTATTACATTTCCATGTGTGATTCATTTCACCAAAAGCTCTACTGCTAAAAAGAACTCAGGTGTCATAATTTAAAACAGAATAAATGAAGGACCAAAAAATGTGTCTAACGGCTTAATGCTAGTGTTGGAGATAGTACCATATATTCAAGAGAGTCAATGGGTGATTACCAGGGTTGATGGGATAAATCAGACTAGCTCATCAAGGGATCCCATTCTTCTCAGTGCACCATGCGTGGGGAAGAATAAATTTTTTCTGAGTAACAACTTTGTAAAACTATCTAGGAAAAAAGACTGGGAGCTTTGCTGAGTTCCCATAATCCCTAAATCTGTGTTTTAGTTTTAAAGCTGTTTTCTAACATCCCATCAGAAGCCCTGAAATTGACATTAATCTTTGAAGACTTTCTCACTTTTTATACACAAGAAATGATCGGTCTGGAAACCATAATGGCATTAAAGCAAAGGAAATGTCAACATAAACTTACATCAATAGCATGGGATAGTTTATTGAGAGCTATTCTTCTCATGCATGACAAGTTGTTGGACTATTGACTATACTGCATTGATTTATTATTAGGAAGAAGTAAAAATAAATATTGGGCTGTGAAACTTAAAATACTGATTTAGGATAGTTTTTTCTTTCTCATATAAGACAATCTGAATGGGAACTTAAAAATCTTCTTAGATCCATGTGAAATTTTCTGTGTGAAATGTTAATTTGATTAGTCAATTGTTTTAGCTCTTCCTTTCATTCACTTTACCTTATTTTGAAAACCTAGATCTACTACCAAAATAAAAGTGTAATATCAAATTTAGGCTGTATCTTCTGAACTTCGATAATGAATCAATATTGATTTGTTTTAAATTTCTTTTAATGAGCTTTTCTTTATTTACTTTACTATATTTTTAATTTAGTGGTAATAATAATAATTATAATAAATCCTATCTAAGAATAAAGGTCTGTGCTTGTCCTTACTTAACAATAGAATAATTAACTATGAAGTATATATTTCTATATTGTTCTTCTGCTCTTGTTTAAGAATGACACTCAGGATTAAAATCCTCTTGAACTATTTGAAAAATATTTTATGTAACATGCAGACGTGTTTTTCCTGTTTTCAAATGAGTGATCTGTTTTTTCTTTATGATTAATAGACGTACTTTAGGCTAGACTTATTTTAAAGAATCAGCTTAGCTTTTTAGTCTGTGAAGAGAATATCAGTTTCTGATTTTTTTTCCTTAAACCTTTCAGGGAATGATCAACCTCATGCTCGAGTGCCTAGATCGATTGCATGTCTATAGCAGTGTAGCGTACTTTGCTGATGTCTCAGGGTGAGAGGCAGGGGAATCTTGGAAGTCCATTCTGAATTTTCTGTATGAGTTGCTGGGCAAGAAGTGTGATTAAGCTCAAGACAATGGGGTTATATCTGTTTAAAATGATCACATAATAGCCGCAGCAGTTTTATAACCTGCTTCCTAATTGAGATGTTTAATTTTTAATTTAGTTGGAGTAAGTCTAATGATGTTTAATATTGAAATCTATCTCTGAGTGAGAAAGGAAGCCAGAACGGTTGATCTGCCTTTGATTAATGGAGGGGAAAGTCATCAAGGGTACATGGTATAGGTTATGTAGGTGAGGGACCTCTGTGTGGGTATGTATTAAGTGTGTCCTTTTTGGTTCTGGTGTTAGTTCCACTTCATTGCAATTCGCTCTTATTTGGGATCTCCTCCAGTCTTCTCTCTCTTCTTGTGTTGGCAACTACTAAGTCTGTCTGATGTTGGTCGAGTGGCAGTTGTAACATTCTAAACATATTAATACCTCTGCATTCCTATGGGCTCCGTGCAAACATAGGTTCTCATGATTTTGGACCTGCAGTTGCTTCTACTTGTCTCCTGTCAAAAACAGTGACAAGTTTGAGACTTTACCCAACTTGCAAGCTAGCAAGTTAGCCTACAATTAGGGTAGAGAGGAATCATTTATTAGTCAAAGCAATGGCTATAGCCAGAATGTGAACATGTTTTGTGCCAATTCTCTGAGCCCCAGTTCTCACAGAACAGTGTGAAGGGGACAGATGGCAACTACACATGCAGTTGGTTGGGTTACAGGACACAGGAAAGAAAATCAGAGCTTAAGGAGCCTGAGTCAGTTTTACTGGACAGAAAGCCCACCTGCTTTGCTCTAGATGGAGACATCCACTCCTTTCAAGGTGGCTTGCTGCAAGCATCCTTGAAAAGACATTCTGAAACAAAGGTTCTCAGTGGCTCCTTTACAACACATGCAAAAACAGAGATCATGAGGAGTTGATGAGTGGTCTCTTTCTCTACTTTAGCCCTCAACTCCAAAATCTTAGATTCCTCCAGTAAGTTGTAACTACACATCTCTTCCCCGTTTAGAAAACTTTCATGTTTCCCCATCATTCTAGAAGGTACAGTTCACCATGTTTCACCTGGTCTCTGAGACTCCAGTTAATCCTTCCAGCCTTGTATTTCCCCAGTCCCCTTACTTCCTCTCCTTACTTGAGCCACATTGCAGTTATCTGAACATCCTGAACATGTTCACACCAGAGTATGTTTTCATACTCTCACCTTTTCTGAAATTCCGTCAAATTTCTTCAAGACTTCAGTTCACAGCTCACTGTCTTTTAAATGACTCTTGATATTTTTCCCAACTTAAGCATAGTTAAACCTGCATTGTAGCACTTACCACACTTCTGTAGTTATAGGTGTGATTCATTTCAAAGGCAAGAGTAGCACCTTACTGGTTTTTGTGTCTGTCGTTTAATTTAAGGTCTGGCACATAGTAAATTTCAGTAAACGTGTGTTCGTGAAATGACTGCATCCTAATAGAATAGGAAACTATACATAGGTATGGAAAACAGATAATGCAAAAAAAAAAGTTTTAAAAAATGAGAGGTGATATATTTTTAATGTGAAAAAGGAAGAGTAGACAAATTATTTAAAAATTCTTTATAATCTTATTGAACATCAGTCAAATTTATAGAGTCATAAAACAAGCTAGCAAATAAAACTCGTGTATCTATTAGAATTTTTAACATGTTTTCCTTAGGTGGATTATTTGATATATCATTAAAATTAAGCACATGCAATTGAATGCTTTCAGACTAAGGGGTAACATGTGGCTAGCATTTCTTCAAATAAGACCAGAGACATTGAGGCTTTCTAGGAATTTGGATTTATTATTTTACCCACAACAATCATCAAGAGAAGGATTTTGGGACTCCCAAAGTCTGAAAACTGCATTTCTCTGCAAATGTGGAAGTTCTGAACACTAAATTTCTGAATGTAGTAGAAACTGAAGTGTAGTCGTGTTTTTAACACCACGGTGTAATTTCTTCACTTGGTGTGACACCAGGTGAATTTTTTGGGCAAACTAGATGTTTTAGGTAAAGAGTTGCATATGGCTGCGAAAAAACAATGAGACCCTGTCACTTACGCACACAAAAAGAAAATTAGCTGGGCACAGTGGCTTGCCCTTATAGTCTCAGCTACTCACAAAGCTAAGGTGGGAGGATCACTTGAGCCTAGGAGTTTCTAGAGCATTATGGGCAACATAGTGAGATCCTGTCTCTAAAAGAAGAAAAATAGAGTTGCATAATTAATTAGTGTTTGAGGGTAGAAAGGGCTATGTACAGTAAGAACATTGTTCTAGGTAAATCTAGATAATACGCATCTTACTTATATTTTCATGTCAATTCCTTTCATGGTCTTTCTTGGTCCCTTCAACAGGTTATGTATTCATGAGTTGCAAAAATGAGCAAACATTAAAATGATTTCTTAAATAATCATAGAGAAAGTCAATTTCTGCAAAGTGTTCACTGTATCTTTCTGAGTGACTTTTTCTCAAGGTTATACTCCCTTTAATTCAAAGTTATTTGGGGATTAAGTTTGATTATTTTAACACTTTTGGAAGGAGCATTTTGTTCTCTACAAAATGCTGGGGACTTGGTGGGTATGAGCACAGTTTCTCCTTGTAGTTTTGCAGTTTTTATTGAAACATGGCTAGAGATGTGATTTTAGAATGGTTTGCCTGGCTGGGTGCTAATGGCTCATGCCTATAATCCTAGCACTTTGGGAGGCACAAGTGGAAGGATTACTTGAGCCCAGGAGTTCAAGACTGCAGTGAGCTATGATCATGCCACTGCACTCCAACTTGAGTGACAGAGTAAGACCTTGT
>NW_006954555.1:0-705 GCF_000164805.1 Carlito syrichta
CAAGTGGGCAAGATTTTTATTATTTTTAATTTAAAAAAAATTTAAAAATTCTTGGCACTTTGTTATTTCATCTACATTTTAAAAAGTTTTCTTTGTGCAAATGTGCATGTGAAAGTTTGATCTGTATCTCCCCAATTTTTTTCTAATTTTCTTTTTCTTTTGTTTATTGTTTTCTCTTTACGTGTGTATGTGAACAATTCAGTGGTTCTTTTTCAGTTTTGTTGGTGGTGGGTTTTTTGCTATTTTTCTTCTGTTCTTTTAATTTTACTTTTTACAGTTTAAAGTTTGTGTCAATATATTTGTGAGGAGTCTATCTGAATTCCTTTTTTCCCCAATCTTTCTGTTTTTCTTCTCTATTCACTTTATTGTAGGTGTGTATGTGTTTGTGTGTGTGTGTCGAGTTTTCTTATTTTTTTGTTGTTTGTTTGGTTTCACTTTGTTCCTATTCCAGTTTTTGTGTGTGTGTGTGTGGAATGCGTGTGTATGTCTTTGGGTGTATTCAATTGTTTTTTACATTGATATCTGCTTTGCATTGTCATATAGAGTGATAGTGGGGGAGTGGGCCTCATGGAACACATACCACAATCAATGAGCACTGTAATTTGCAAGTAGATTCTGAATCCTAGCATCCCAGTCTCTACCTTATTCAACTTTTCAACGCTACTAAAGTACAGCAAGGCTTCCCACCTCTGTCCTACTTACCTG
>NW_006954556.1:0-700 GCF_000164805.1 Carlito syrichta
CGGTATGTGGTATTTCAATATGGTTTCATTTGCATTTTTTTGATGATGAATGAAGCTGAGCACATTTTCATGTGTCTGTTGGCCTCTTGCATCTGTTTACAAGTCTCTAATCATGTATTTTGCCTAATTTGTGAAGAGTCTCTTTTTTTTTTGTTTTTCTGAGTGTTTGAGTTTCTTGTATATCCTAGATATTATGTCTTTGTCAGATATTTAGATGGAGAATAGATTATCCCTTTCTGTGGGCTGTCTCCCTGCTCTTTTGATGGTTTCTTCTGTTTTGCAGATGTTTATTAATTTGAGGAGATTCCACTTGTCTCACTTACTTCTTAAGGTATGGGCATTTAGGGCTCTGAAGAGGAATTAGTTCCCAGTTTCAGTTTCCATAAAGGTGTCTTTTGCATTTTCTAAGATTATTATAATTTGGTGTTTTACATTTAGGTCTTTGTTCCATTTAGAGTTAATGTGTATGGTGATAGATAGAGGTCCTGTTTCAATCTTGTGCATGTGGTGAGACTATTACCAACACCATTTACTGGATATGTTCTCCATTACACAGTGTTACTTGGAGGTTTCTCCAAAGATGAGTTGGTTGAGAATTTGAGGATTTCATATCTGTCCTCATCCATTGGACCTATGTACATATTCTTGACCAATACCAGGCTGTTTTGGTTACTGTAAACTTATAGTAAAGTTTGAAATC
>NW_006954557.1:0-761 GCF_000164805.1 Carlito syrichta
TAGTCTTTTTTTTTTTTAATGTTAAGCAGTCTTTATTGTGAAGAAGGAGAAACTCCCAAACTGGGAGGTGATCTTAGGGGGATTCCCCCAAGGTAGTCTTTTATTATTATGGTCATGGAGTCCTGTTGATGCTTCGTTATAGCACAAGCAAATAATATTTTAGTACTTTCTTTAGTTTAGAAACTTTTGGATATTTTTAGTATTGTGTAACAGCTTTTGAGCCTTTTTTCCTACAGGATTGGAACATTGCTTTTTCTAAGATCTTAATTGATTTTCCAGAATTTTTAATTATCTAAGTATTTATACTAATGCAGAGCCCAAATACTTACTACTTTGTACATCTCCATGTTATTTTGGTTTATATATATTGGGCCCCAAATTCTCTTATTTCTGTGTGCCACATTTAAAGTGCTTGGTGATTAAAAGTGATAGATTAGTCGGATACATTGCTGCAGAGTACAGCATTATGTTTATGTAGGGAAAATACTAGGGGATTCAATGGAAATACTCTTTTAAAAATATAAATTGTGTTATAATATGAAGGGAATGTGATTTTATATTTCTTTGAAATGCTTAAGGGGTAATTTTTCTATGGGTTGCACATCTATAACATTTAATCAAAATTAACCAGCAGAAAATACGAGTGCACCAGAAAATGTACACAAATTATCAGACTGGAAAAGCTCTATTGAATTATGATACACTTTTAGTTTCTAAAATTTTTAAAATTCATTATGCATTCTGCCTTTGGAATAGCAATT
>NW_006954558.1:0-5596 GCF_000164805.1 Carlito syrichta
AATAACCAAGTCAGATTTTAAAAAAGAAAGAAAAAGATGTAAGACAGCCAACCTGACATATGGACACCATTAAGCAAAGACATTTTTGCATTTTGAGAATTCCAAAAAAGGAAGAGATGAGTGAATGCATAGAAAACCTATTTGATAAAATGATAGCTGAAACTTCCCAAGTCTTAGGAGAGATACAGGCATCCAGAAACAGGAAGCTTAAAGGGTTTCAAATGTATTCAACCCCAAAAGACCCTCTCCAAGGTACATTATAGTTAAAGTGTCAAAAGCCAAAGAGAGAATTCTAAAAACAACAGAAGAAAAGCATCAAATAGCATATAAAAGATTGTCCATCAGGCTAAGAGCAGATTCCTCAGCAGAAACTTTACAGGTCAGGAGAGACTGAAATAGAATTGTTTAAATTTGCTAGGCCTGGACTGGGCACAGGAGCTCAAGCCTGTGATCCCAGAACTTCGAGAGGCTGAAGTGAGGGGACTGCCTGAGCCCACGTGTTTGAGAACAGCCTGGGCAACTTGACGAGACCTCATCTCTACAATAAATCAAAAAATTAGCCAGGCATGGTAGCGTGTGCCTGTAGTTCCAAATACTTGAAAGGCTGAGGCAGAACGACTGCCTACACCCAGTAGGTCAATGCTGGGGTGGCCGTGAGCATGCTACTGCACTCCAACCTGGAGTGAGACTCCAAATGAATATATATATATATTGCTAGCCTTGGTGTGGTGGCTTACACCTGTGATCCCAGCACTTTGAGAGGTTGAAGCAAAAGGATTGCCAGAGCCTAGGGGTTTAAGATGAGCCTGGTCAACTTGGCAAGACCTCATCTCTATAATAAATAAGATAAACTAGCTGGGGTGCATGCCTGTGGTTAACGCTACATGGAAGACTGAAACCAAAGGATTGCCTGAGCTCAGCAAGTCAAGGCTGCAGTAGTTGTGATTGTGTCACTGCACTCAAGCCTGGCTGACAGAGTGAGATTCCAACGGAAAAAATAAACAAAAAACAAGCAAACAAAAAACTAGCCAAGAATACTATATCCAGCAAAGTTATCCTTCAGATCATGAAGTGTTTTCTTGATTACTTTGTAAAAATCTTTCCCAAAAAACAAAAATTAAGAGAATTATACCAGCTTTACAATACATGCTTAAAGGAGTTCCACATCTGAAAGCTAAAGGATGATATCTACCCTCATAAAATCACACAAAATGGTACAACTCATTGGTAGAACAGATAAACAAAAGAGAAAGAGAAAAGGAGCAAACATTATCACTACACAAAACCATCAAATTGCAAAGAAAATTTAAAAAACAAAAAATATACAAAAACATTTTTAAAAAACAAAAGTAAGTACTCACCTATCAGTAACAACCTTGAGTATAAATGATTTACATTCCCCAACTAAAAGATATAGACAACCTGAATGGATAAGGAAAAACAAGGCCCAACTCTATGCTGCCTACAGAAACTCAATTTACCCGTAAAGATATGCACTGAAAGTGAAGGAATGGAAAAATTATTTCACACAAATGGAATCAAGAAGCATGCAGGAGTACTTACACTAATATCAGGTAAAATAGATGTAAGTCAGAAAACATAAAGACAAAGAAAGCAACATAATGATAATGGGATTGATTTAGCTGGAGGATATAACAATTATAAATATCTATGTACTCAATACCACAACACCAAGATATCTAAAATAAATATATAAAGCAAATATCAGCACAAAAGAGATAGACCCCATACAATAATAGTGGGGACTTCAACAGTGCACTTTCAGCATTGGACAGATCATCTAGACAGAAAAACAACAAAGAAACATTGGCCTTAAATTGCACTGTAGACTAAATGGGATCCAAGAGACACTTACAGAACATTTTACCCCTGAGCTGCAGAATACACATTCTCTTCATAAGCATGTGAAACATTCTTTAGGTTAGACTACGTTAAATCACAAAACAAGTCTCCACAAATTTCTAAAACTTTAAATCATATCAAGTATCTTCTCAAATAAAATGAGAAATCAATAATGAGGAATTTTGAAAGCAGTACAAATACATGGAAATGAACAACCAATGGGTCTATGAAGAAATTAAGAAGGAAGTTAACACATTTCTTAAAACAAATAAAAATAGAAACTCCATATATTGAAATTCATGAGATACAGCAAAGCAGGGAAATCTAAAGCATTTATTGCTTTAAATTGAATATACAAGAACTAAAAAATCAAGAACAAACCCAACTCAAATTTTATACAAAGAAAGAAAGAATAAAAATCCAAGTAGAAAATAAACTTGACACTAAAATAGGACAAAAGATGACTGAAATGGATGTTGGTTTATTGATAAGATAAACAAAATTGAGAAGAAGACCTGAATGAATAAAATAGGAAACAAAAAAGGAGACATTACAACTGATACCACAGAAGTACAAAGGATTATTGGAGACTATCAAGAACAGGCATTTGCCAACAAATTAGAAAACCTGGAAGAAATGTATAAACTACTGGACACATAACCTACAAAGATTAAACCAGAAGAAATAGAAAACCTGAACAAACCAATAATAAGTAACAAGATTGAATCAGTAATTAAAGTTTCTCAACAAATAAAACCCCAGGAATGGACTTGCAACAATTTGGGGGGGGTTTGAGTCAGAGTCTCACTCCATTGCCCAGGCTGGAGTGCAGTGGCACACTCAGGGCCACCCCAGTGTCAGCCTGCTGGGCTGCAGTGATCCTTCTGTCTCAATCTTCCAAGTAGCTGGAACTACAGGCATGGGTCACGATGCCCGGTGAATTTTTGATTTGTTGTAGAGACAGGTCTCACCAAGTTGCCTGGGCTGGTCTTGAGCCCACAGGCTCAAGAAATCCACAGGCTCTCCTTGGCCTCCCAAAGTGCTGGGAATACAGGTTGAGCCACCAAGCCTGGCTAACATGCCAATTTTATAAGAATAATACAACAAATACAAATCAATAAATGTGACACACCTCAACAACAGAATAAAGGATAAAAACCACATGATCATCTCAATAGACTAGAAAAAGCATTTGATAAAATTCAACACCCTTTCATGATAAAAAAAATCTCAAATTATGTAAAGAAGGAAGATACTGCAACACAACAAAAGCCATGAAAGACTCAAAACAAACAACATATTAAGTAGGAAATAGTTGAAACGTTTCCTCTACAAATTTGACCAAAACAAGGATGCCTACTTTCACTATTCTTATTCAACATAGTCTTAGCCATAGCAATTAAGTGAGAGAAAGGGCATCCGAAATGGAGATAGGGAAGTCAAATTGTCACTCTTTGAAGATGACATGATCGTATGTATGAAAAAACCTAAATAATTCACCAAAAAACTATTTTTTTTTAGTTCTAGTCTCACTCTGTCACCTAAGCTTGAGTGCAAGTGACACAATGCTTCCTCACTGCATCCTCAAAATGCTGGGTTCAGGCTATCCTGCCTCAGCCTCCCAAATAGCTGGGACTACAGATGTGTACTCCCACACCCGGGAGTGCTTTTTTGTGGAGATGAGGTATCCCTATGTTGCCCAGGCTGGTCTCGAACAACCAGGTTAAGGCAAGTATGCCACCACTCCTATCTCAAAAAACTAAAAATATAACTATGATATGATCCAACAACCTCACTACTAGGTATTTTTTTCAAAGAAAAATCAATATATTAAAGAGGTATCTGGACCCCAATGATTATTGTGACATTATTGACAATAGCCAGGATATGGAATCAACCTAAATGCTCATCAACAGAGGATTGGATAAAGAAAATGTTGTATACATACACAATAGAATACTATCCAGTCATAGAATGCAATCCTGTTATTCGTGACAACATGGATGAGTCTGGAGGACATTATGTTAAGTGAAATAAGCCAGCCACAGAAAAATAAATACCATATACTTTCATTTATATGTGGGAGCAAACAACGTTTAACTCATAGAAGTAGAGAGTAGAATGAGAGTTACCAGAGGGTGGGGAGGGGAGGGGAGAGATTGGTTAAGGGATACAAAATTGCAGCTAGATGGGAGAAATAAGTTGTCCTGTCTCATAGCACTGCAGGATGTCAATATGTAATAATTTATCATATGTTTTCAAAAACTAGATAAATTATTTTAATGTTTTCAACACAAAGAAATGATAAATTTTTGAGGTGATGAATATGCAAAGTACCCTGATTTGATCATTATACACTGTATAGGTATTTCAAAACATAACTATCCCATAAATATATACAATATTACATGTCAACTAAAAAGGAAAATAGTCAATTTCCTTCTAGGCTCATCAATATAAATTCCCTTTTCTTTGGGATCCACTACCAGCAGCAACAGCATCCCCTGGGAACTTGTTAGAAATGCAGATTTTTACATCTCATTGTGACTTACTGGATCAGAAATTCTTTGTATTAAATGCAGTAATCTGTGACTCAAAAAGACTTCCCAATGATTCTAAATGGTTGGAGTATTGTAGGCATCTTTTCCCCCTCTTTCCATTCCTCCCCAGAGAAAAGATAATACAAAGTATGACAAAGTAGAAACTGGAGAAAACCAAGCCCTTTAGCATATAATCAACTATGTGTGGGAGTACTCATCTGTAGTCCCAGCTACTTGGGAGACTGAGGCAGGATAGCCTGAACCCAGCATTTTGAGGATGCAGCGAGGAAGCATTGAGTTATAGTTATGTTTTGAAATACCTATACAGTGTATAATGATCAAATCAGGGTACTTTGTATATTCATCACCTCAAAAATTTATCATCAACTCTGGAAACTGCCCTACCACTGAACTTCCTTTAATGTGAGATTACAAACAATGACATTTTATGTTACTTGCAGCTAGGAGCAACCTGATTGATTAAATGATTTTTCAAAGACCAGTTTACATTAGATTGATAGGTTAAAAAGTTAGTTGGATGACATTTTGGCTGTTCCTATAAAAGTTAAGAGTTCAAAACAACCTGACATAACCAATGATGAAATGGTAAGTCAATTACTTAAAATGCTAAAGGTAATGTTAATCAATAGGAAGTTACAGAATACGATGTCAAAAAACTGGACAAGGGAGTATATTTGTCTTTTAAGCTAACTAATTATTATATTAATAAAGCAAAAAATTGGCTATTGGCTTCAGAAGTTCTTTTGACAAATTTTCCTTATTACTAATTAGAAATATCTATAAATTCTGTAACCATATTTTTTCTTGGCTATTATTGAGCTTTTAGAATTATTTATGTCGTTGCGTGCTCTGGTACTGGGTGGTCTTGTTTGTTTGTAGCTTTTAAATATTGAGACAGGCTCTTGCTATGTTAACCAGGCTGCCGAAGGGCTGGGATTACAGGTGCAAGGTACCATGCCTAGCTAAGGTATTTTCTTTAACTATTCATTACCTGGTGATAGATTCTACTGTAAAATTGCTAAAATGAAATTAAGTAAAGTATGACATAGTTTTTTTTCCCACAACACACTTGATAAAGATACTTATTATTTCGTGGTTTACACATCAACTTGTTTTATTATCTGATTTAGAGCAGTTAAAAAGCTATGGCAGTTGGATTAAAAAAAAAAAAA
>NW_006954559.1:0-546 GCF_000164805.1 Carlito syrichta
CAAATACCACATACCCCCTGTAAGATTGACCATCATTAATAAAACAAGCAATAACAGATGCAGGTCTGGATTTGGGAAGAAATAAATGCTTCTAAACTGCATGTGAACTGAAAAGTGTAGCAACATCATAGGAAAACAATGTGGTGGTTTGAAAAGGGACAAAACAAAACAGCATAATGATTTAATACAGTTTTTTTCATTCTTAAAATTTGGGTACATTTTCTTGGTGCACTCTATTTTCTGCTTGTTAGTTTTGATTAAGCATTACAGTTACACAATCCTCAGAGAAAAGTTTCCCTTATATATGACAGAAATATAAAATCACATTCCCTTTTTGTATTTTATCCCAATTTATATTGTTAAAAGAGTATTTGTATTGAATCTCCTAGTATTTTCTTTACCTAAGACATAATGCTGTACTCTGCAAGAAAGTATCCGATTAATCTGATACTTTTAATCACCAAGCATTTACAATGAGGCACACACAAAAAAAGAGAATTTTGAGGCCCAATATATATAATTCAAAATAATATGAAGATTTACAAA